>NW_024097602.1:137500-377500 GCF_016545835.1 Crotalus tigris
AACATCTCACACTTTTACATTTCTTAAAAAAATAGATAAAACAGTAGAAAAAAAGAAACAGAAACAAGAGTAAAGAAGCATAAAAAATAACATACTACTTATAGTTTTCTTAAATTCAATCACATTTAAATATCTAAAATATTTCTTTTATCTAAGTCATTTTAACTTTTCTATATTACTCATATCAAGAAAGAGAACAAAAAAGGGAAAAAAGCATACTATATTATATTTAGAGAATTCATCCCTCTTACAGCGACATATATATTCCAAAACTTTTCTATTTCTTTAACTGTATTCAAACAAATGTTTCATTTTTAAATATTCTCTCTGGTAAGTTCCATCATCTATTTTCTTAGTTTCCACTTTAGTCTTTTTCTTTTGCCCAGTGTCTTTCTTAATCAATTTATTTTGCTAAATCAAAACGTTTTTCCATATGTTTGTAAATGTTGCTGTAGATATAAAAAGTAAATCAGGAGAAGTGTCTTTGTACAGGACTTCTGTCTTTCCTTGTTTGTTGAAAATCTTTTTCTTTTTCTCAACTTCTCTTATCATTTCCTTTCTCTCCAAAGTTCCTGACATCTCTACAGTCCATTTTATCCAGTCTGCTTTCTTGTCCTCAGATTTATTTTGTAGTCTTAAAGGATAAGTTGTTTTTTTTCCAATTCTTGTGAACTTTTTTCCACTTGGATTAAATCATGTTTCCTTGTTTTGTTAAATTCCATCTTTAAGTCTCTATTCTCAATTCTATATCCATTTATCTGTTTTATCTGCTTCTTCTCTGTTGTTGTTTTCTGGAATTTTTTTTGTTGTAGAGTTATCTTGAAAATAGATTGATTTATATTTTCAAAGTTGTTTTGGATTTCTTTGTGGTTTAAAGTCATTGTTGTTTGAATTAGTTGCAGTATACTATATATCTCCTCCTGTGACGTATTTATGTTTTCTTGATATGTTCTTTCTACATGTCTCTGATCCATGATAGCCAAGAATTTGAGTTTTCTTCTTCCTTTCTTTGCTCTGTAAATAGTTTTAGAGTCCCAATTAGAAAGATATTTGTAATCCAAATAGTTCAAAAAAGACTTTTTCCCTAAAATTTATAATCCTCTCTTTGTTTACAGCCCAGATTATCTTCTTTCCCCACAACTGTTCTTTGTTGTTAAAGCTTTGAAGGTCACAGACGCATATTAGCTTTTTCCAGATTTTGCCAAGTCTTATATTAAAGTCATAGCTGTCATAGTCTTCATCTGCCACTAGGTGTCAGCAACTATTTGTTTTTCAATTTCCAAAATGAACAATTATCTTTGAAATGAGAGTCTTAACCATTAAAACAATTTTAGATTTATCCAGATTTAAGTTTTAAATTTCAGGTTTTATATTTATTTCACTTCCATATATTTTGATCCTCCCTAAAAAGATTAATTTGCTGCTTCTGTTAGTATAAGAGTAGGGCAGAAATTCCCCTCCTTCCCTTTGGAGGTATTTTGCTTCTTGGGGATCTTTTCCAGGAAATTAAATGTAAAATAGAAAAGAGAAGATCAAATTCCTCACCCAGTTTCAAGCACGCTGTTCACAGTTGTGCTGGTTAGTGCTTTTGGATTTTGGTTGCAAGTAGCTTGGACTGGTCGATGTAATACGGCCAGGCTTTCTCCTTTTGGGTTAGAAGCTTTCCCCAAGTCGAATGGAACAGCTGCCATCATTCCAGAATCGCTGGAGCACCCTTCTTTCTTCATCACCTCTCCAGGGTGACTTAGACCCATTTAGGTCCTCAGGCAGAGCGAAATTAACCATGGGGATGCGGAGAATCTGCAAGCCTGTGACCGGTCGCTACTGCACAAAACCAGAAGTCCTAACTTAGTGAGTTTTCTATGCTAACCTAATACAAACCATACTATCTGTTTACAATAGAGTCAGTGGAAAAATCTTTTTCTCATATTGTCAGTGAAATAATCAACTCCTTCACGTGAAGAGGTGAATTGCTTTATACTGAGTTATAAAGAATAGCATACACTGTACTAGCTTGATGAGTTCCCATTACAGAAAAGATTAACAGTGTTGGAGACATGCCAAATGTTGATCATCAGATAATAATTTGTTAAACTTATAATAAAAGGGAATGGAATGTAGGGCATCCATGTATCTAAGAGAATCTATCTGAAAAGTCTAGAGAAATATGTAAATGGGTACAAGCTAATATGTGGATACAAATGTACATTCAATTATTCATCAGGGCTGGCAGCAATACATTTTCAGCTGTCTTGTTCTCAAGCCATTCTCCTCTCTTGATAATGCCCAAACATTTAATTAGCCACTGAAATTACAGGGAGTCTTGAAAGTTACATGGTAACCATAATAAATTTCAATCATATGATTTATTTTCTTCCCATTGACTAATCACCCCTCCCCTTTACTATTCTATGTTTATTTTCTATTTATACTCTGAGTATACACTTAGCCAACAATCCTGAGCTCAGAAGCCAAGCAAGGTTAGGCCTAGTTCAGGGGTTGGCAAGCTGAAACACTGAAAGAGCCACTTGGACCCATTTTCCTCACAAAAGAAAAAACTGGGAGCCGCATAATGTGCATGTGCATGTGCACAGAATAGGGGACTTGATTAAAGAGTGGAGCCTAAGGCGAGACTTGCATCGGCTCTGCCCCTGTCCAGCTCCATCCTGACTTCTCCTCCTATGGAAAAGACTGCTCTCCCCCCACCCCACATTCTCCCTCTCTGGGACTTTCTTCTTTCTGCCTTTTCATGTGAAGGTTCCCATGGAGCGGAGGAGGCGGACGATGGGGAGAAAGAGCTGCTGCAGAAAATCTTCCGAGGTGGCAGAAAATGGCTGCTCAGGCTCACCTATCTCAGCCTGCTGTGGGAGGCTGGAGTTGAGGCTTCTGGCTCACTCTGGGAGGGATACTCAGAAAAGAGAGGATGAGAAGCAGAAAGTGGGAGAAAGGACGTCTTACACCTCTCTGGGGTTCTTTTGCTGGGAGGGCAAGGAAGCAGCAGTTCTGCTCTGCAGGAGGTGGGAGCAGACAGCCTCTCCTTCAAGCTTCGCCAAGTCAGTGACTCCAGGAGCGAAGCGAGGTCCGAGTCCCCAGAATGTCAACTTTCCAAAAGAGGGAGGCGGTGATGGGATTAAAATAAAACGTGGGGGGAAGGTTGAGGAAACCCAGCAGACGCCTCTATCAGAGGCCGAGCAAGAAAGGCAAGATTGAGGAGAGGAAGAAAGCTTTCAGGGCTTGCCCAGCAGGTAGTTGCTCCCTGCTCTCAGAAATCGCCGTGGCAGGCAGGGAGGATCAACCAGGATTGGAGGAGCAGAAGTCAACACTGCCAAAGAGGAGGAAGGAAAGGAAAAGTGGGAGTCTTTAAATAGTCATGCCTACTTTTCTCCCTTTTTTTCCAGATATCCACGTGTGTATGGGTGTCAGGTTTGGAAGCCTCTGTTTAAGTCTGGGAGTGTTCACAGACATAGGCTGACTCCTCCTCATCTTCTGCCCTTGCTGCATCTCCTGTGGAGATGCATTTGTATCTCTGTGTCTCTCTCTAACACTCAAAGCCACACCGCAGCTCGATCCTTGAAGCTGTTTCAATCGGCCATTGCCAAGTGTCCCCATGGAAGTCAATGGACAGTGTGACTGGGATAGGCAGAGGCCCAACTCTGGTCCAGGGAAATGAGAGTGGAGTGGTGCTGCCTATCTCAGTCACGCGGAAGAACAGCTGTGTAAACAGCACCAGATGCTGCCGCCACCGTCGGCGGAGATGAGCAGGCTCAGAGAGATGCGTGGCCAGCTCGGCTTCCCAGGGACAGCCCGGGGAGCAATGCCCCCACTGGCCACCACCCCCACCAGGACTGCCGCCCGGACTGGCTCGGGGGGGACACGTGGCCAGCTCAGCTGCCCAGGGAGCGATGCTGGTGCCGGCCACTGCCCCAGCCTGGACTGCCACCCAGGAGGCAGCAGGAGGAAGAAAGGTAGGAGGAGGGTGAGGAAGCCACCGCCGCTCCAGCCGGAACTCTGTGCTGCCCGGCCTCGCCCTCCGCCCATCTGATGTTGTGGCTGCTCTGCCTGACCAACCCCTGCCAGCCCCTCTGCCAGCCCAGCTGCCCCCCCCTAGGTGCCCTTCTTGCCCCAGCACCTCCCCAAGCCACCCGTGGGGCAGCAGGAGGAAGAAGGGGAGGAGGAGGAGAAGGGCAAGGAAGCCACCACTGCCGCAGAGCCCCAGGAGGAGGCTCTCCTCTCCTACTATTGCTGCATCTCCCTCTTCCTTCCTGGCAGCCGGGACTCCAGTGCACCTTCCCAACCAGCGGGGTCAATGGTCGTGCTGGCTGGGGATCGCAGAGGCTGTTCTCCCTTGTGCCACGGCTTGCTCACCGGAGCCTCCAGCGGGCTGCTCCCAGTGGGAATCCCGGGGCTTCCCTGCATGGCTCCATGACCATGTGCATCTCAGACAGGGCCAGCCCGGGAAAGGGACTTCCTGGCCACGCATCTCCCAGAGGGGGGGCACCCGGGCGCAGGTCCAATCAGGAGCCCTGTGAGGGGGCAAGTCCACGTGAGAGAGAGAGAAGGGAAGTGCAAGTGCCTCTCTGTCTCTCTCTCTGCAAATGGCGGAGGAGGGTCCGGAGACGCAGGTGATGGCTCGAAGAGTCGCATGTGGCTCCGGAGCTATTGGTTGCCAACCTGTGGCCTAGTTAGTGTTTGGCTGGGAGACAATAGTTACAGGAGCTGAAAGACAATAACCACAGAATTTACTTTCAAAAGTAAAAAGAAATGCCCATTATTCCAACAGGAATGAATTTACATAATTATTAAGCCTACTTGAGATTATAATTATGGTAGTCTATCTGTTCTGTTCACCAGTATTGTAGTCTTACAGTCCTTGTCTTAAAGTATGTAGGTCCTTTTGTACTGTGAGTAGCTATATATATGAAAAATCCCCTTCTAACCCCTATGGGTGGTATGTATCTTCCTCAGTTTCAGGTCTTCTATTGGTGTGAGAGTTATGCACAGTAACTGTTCCTAGTACTGTAATTCTGATGCTATTCATGGGATGTGTTGGAGCTACTCTCCCTGTTTTGGAGTCACAGCCCGCAGTAGTCCCATCACCAGTGGAACCACTTCGGCCTTTACTTTCATTGTACTACATAGTCAAGTATCATGGAAATCAAGAGATTCAGGCAGTTCAAATTAGTATAAAAATCTATTGCAAGCTTAAGCTCTCCATAAGAATTTGAGCTACTAACAATCAAGGGAAATGAGCAAGAATTAAGAAGGCATTCAAAATGGGCTGGATTTAGATATTCTATGGGCACGCAGGGACTCATGACTTATAATGTATTTGATCCCTCTGTCTGGCTCAGTATGGTCATCTCCTACATACATTCTTTCTAATTCCTCCTTCAGGTCTTGACACTTCTTCAGCTACTATATACTATTTCTTCCTAGTGTTGCGGTCACTTGGCATTGCTGCATCTATCAACACTACTATCTTCTAGTCCTTATCTACTGCCATGATGTCTGGTTGATTGGCCAGTACTTGACTGCATCTTATACCCTGCCACTGTGCATTGGATTGTTTCTGAGGAGTCTCTGCAAAGTCTGCATCTTGGGTTGTATCCAGTGTGGTAGAGCCTTACTTCTATGAATATGGTGCTTAGGGCCTGTTCTTGTGCTGCCCTGATCAGTTCCTCAGTGTTGCCTTTTAATTCAGCCCTTTTCAGCCACTGGGAGGATTTTCCCAGTATCTCAGTTTTTAGCTAGTACATCCCATGCAGGGCATTGTCTTGTCATAGCACTTCCTCTGCTTGATCTTCCTTCCATGTGCCCTGCTGTTTCAGGTATTTGTTCAGCAGCACATCTTTGGGTGCCATCTTATTGATGTATTCCTGCATGCTGTGGGTTTCATCCAGGATAGGGACTTTGACACTCACCAGACCTTGACCACCCTCTTTCCAACTGGTGTACAGTCTCTGAGTGTTGGATTTGGGGTGGAAATCTCTGTACATTTTGAGGAGCTTCTGGGTTTTCAAAACAGCAGCTTCCATGTCTTTCCTTGGCCAGATCACTCTATTGACATGGTATCTGATGCCTGGCAGGGTGTTATGTGTTGATGTTAAGTTCTTGTTCTTCTCTTTGAGCTAGCTCTTCGGGATCTGATTTCCTGAGTTATCCTTTGGTGATAATTAGATGATGTTATTTTCCTTTCCTCCTCATTATGGTTCCTAAGTGACTGTAGAATACCAGGATATGTTTATTACATGGCCTGCTAGTAGTTCAACTCTACCTATTGTCTCTCTTTAATACCATGTGGCCACACTACATTAGTCCAAATGAAATCCCATGTTTTCACTATAGAACTGTGTTAGATACACACAAATACACACACACTACACATACATATATAGAATGGTCCATGGGTAAACGTGTGTGTCTATTGGATACAAGAATAACCATCCTGAAATACCAAGAGCTAATTTTGTTTGAGCAGCACATTTTCCCCCATCATATTTTTATGCCAATTTCCTGTCCTTTTATGCTTTTAAAATCTTTAAAGTGTATTATGACAAAGAAAAATTAGAGGTTTGAATTATGGACACGGTGATTCTCTAGTGCAATACTTTTTTCCCCTTATTTTCTTCTCTCATTGATTGATTGAGTGCTATTGTTTCTCAACTGCTGCTGATTACCAGGGATGTCGATCTTCAGCCCAACTAAAAGGTTTTCCCTGACTTATAAACTGCACAAAATTATGTACTGTGACTGGCTTTATAAAATTAATATCAGTACATTATTCTCGCACTGTCACTAAAAATTATAATTGGGGAGTTCTAAAGAAAAGCTTCATAAAGTTCAGTAACTTCATTGTTCACGTATTTTGAACTCGGCTGCTAAGCATACACAGACAGAGATGGTTTTGGGTAAGATAAGCGAAACACAGAAGGCCCATTTGTTTTAGTGATTATGCTTTCAAAAAGTGAGGAAAAAATGCATATACCTGACAAGATGATCATAGTTGTAGCCTACAGAAAACACTGAACCATGCAGGGGCTTATGAATTGTGCTAATTTTTAAAACTTCAAGTCAAATAGTGCCCTGAGGGGTATATAAAATACTACAGAAAGACATCCTATCTGTCAGTAAAAAGTAATGACCTAGACTAGCTAAGGGAAGACTAACTAGACACTACTCATAATTTTATAAAAATGACTTTCTTGCCATAAGCTTTTGCAGGCATCAGCTTCAAGAATCTTGTGCTGGTTCAGCTAATGGAAGCATTCAGGACTCACTGCTCCTAGCAATGAGAAGCTATTCAGAAAACATTTACTTGGTACCATAAAAAAGCAAGATAGTAAACCAAATCTTTTTTTTTTAAGGCATACACTTCTTTCTACATGATGATGAGATTTTTTAATGCATTATTAATAATATAAAAATTATTAGTTCTTCTGCCAGGATTGATAAAGATAGGGAGATGGAGGTTTGACAAAACCCATTCAATGACTCGTTGTCTTGCACTGAATACCTAACTTATAAATAAGATGTGTCAGTAGAAAAGAGAAGTGGAAACTCATGCAGAACATACAAAAATGCCCTATGGGAATATTTGCAATTACAATGGATTAATCAAAACGGTTGTGAAATTTTCAGTTGAATTAGGTTAATCAACTTATCAACTTACAATGTGAAAGCAAAGAATAGCAACCACTACTTTTTTTATTTCTGTTAAGCATAAAATTAACTGAAGCTTGTTTTTATAAACATTTGGACTGAAGTATTCTTGTGGCATGCATATAGATTATGATTTTTAAAAAGTTGCTTTTATTGTGTGTTTGACTATAGAAATCTAAAAACCATGCCAAGTACAATTAACCTTTCACTTAATTGAATATTCATTCTGTCGTTTTGAAATGCACACACAACATCATAATTCAGGATTGGTTTAATCTATCATCCAGCTATTATTCAACTATCTATCATCTCAATACTAAAAGAAAAATAGATTATGTTTCCTTTGCAAATTTAGAGGAAAAATCTGTAAAATGCCTTATAGTATTTTTAGAATACTCTGATAAGCAAACTGTTAGGAATTTAATATACTGAGATGGATGGATGGATGGGTGAGTGGGTGAGTGGATGGATGATTAACAGACAGACAGACGGACAGACAGACAGATGTGTATATGTGTGTGTGAGCAAGAGTGAGTGAGTAAAAGAGGGAGGGAGGGAGGGAGAGAAGAAAGATTATAAATAGATACACCTGAGACAGTCTTGACTCTAGTGACGACTTGGACAAATCCAGGTATTTTTCTTGGCAGCATTTTTAAATGTGGTTGGATTTGCCTTCATTCTAGGGCTGAGAGAGAGTGGTTGGCCAAGGTCACCAACATGCCTTTATGACTGAAGTAGGACTAAAACTCATGTTCTCCATTCCTTTAGCAATTAGACCAACTTTACAGGGATGCTTAATATTAGTCCATTAATTATTTAAAGTATCGTATAATACTTTAAGTATTATAAAGTATCGTATGATTGCAAGGCAAATAAAAAGGAATGTGTAGTATTAACTAAAAAGACAATCTAATGCAACTTCCACTATAATTAAAAGATTCCAATAAAAATGTGTCAAGATATGACTGGAAAAGGATGCAATGGCAAAAGTGGTGAAATATGTATGATGACTGTAATGACACCAGTCCTTTTGCAATTGCATTTTATGTAAGTCACGGGTGTGAGTTGTGAAGTCATGGTGGTCTCTCTCTCTCTCTCTCTCTCCCTCTCCCTCTCCCTCTCTCTCTCTCTCTCTCTCTCTCTCTCTCACACACACACACATAAACACACAACACATACACACACACATGCACACAAATGGATAGCTATGGAGATGGATATTTGTTTTGTTAGTTCCTATTTCAAGTTATAACTTTAGAAATTGGGAGATTGTTTTTTATGCAAAGTTTTATTTTTTCAGCATGACTTTATTTTTAAGAGATCTTTGACTTGCAGCCCAAGTCTTGACAAGACTAAAGGTCTTATCAAGATGATCATCAACAATGCTTTGTAAGTATTCTTTGACTAGAATATGCATTTTTTAAGTCTATGTGAGAAAAATGAGACACAAAGAATTGAGTCACCACTTACTCAATGTTTTCTTCATTCTTCTTCTCCCTTAGTTCATTTTTCATTTCAAGAAACATATTATGGCCATTTCCATATTTCCATTTCCAATGAGGTATAAACACAACTGCTTCAAGGTTTTTTTTTTGGGGGGGGGAGTGACCCAACTTTCCCATTGGAAGAACTAGTGATTCCCTTTTGTTCAGTACAGGAAAAATTGATCAAAGTTTCAGGATACTTTCCTTCCTTCCTTCCTTCCTTCCTTCCTTCCTTCCTTCCTTACTTACTTACTTACTTACTTACTTACTTACTTACTTACTTACTTACTTACTTCCTCCCTAGTCTCTCCCTCCATCTCTCCCTCCCATCCATCCATCCATCCATCCATCTATCCACGGAGAAGCAGAAGAGTTAAGTCCTGCAGAATTTTGTTGAAACTCATGGCAGGATGATATCTGTTTTTTATTTACAGCATTCCAAGAAAGCAAAGATGAATATAATTCAGGTTCACCTTAAAACAGTTGCTGAAGTTTTGGAAGAATAAAACAGGGGTGGTATGGAGCTACACTTAATGCTAAATTACCTTTAGGTCCTAGAATCACCACATAAACTTGATGTAGCTGATCCTGTAGAATTTCTAATTCATTTAATTTAATAGTTTTATTCACACTTCATTCTATACTATTGGTACTTGGATTTAAAAATTGAAAAGCATCCTGTAAATTTATTAAATAAATTAAAGGTTTCACTGTTCAATAGTTATGAAGTAGAGCACACTTGGAATGCTTTTAAATGAGAAATAAAAACAGTTTCTCAATATGGAGTAAAAGAAGTTGACAAAATCTATGTTCAAGAATTAAATTTATAATGGATGTTGGAAATATTCAGATATCTATTGAATTCAGTGTCTACTGTTCCTTTCTTTTTGAAATTTCTACCACTGCAATGGTGACATTTTCACCCTTGACCAATTTTGCAATAGAATCTTAATGCCCTGAAAAAAACCCCAAATCTGATAGTTTTACAGCTCTGCTAGTCAGTTCACTGGATTTTCAAGACAGTAATTGGTGCAACCTTGGAAATAATGACACAATGTAGGATCTTACAGTATTCTGCTGACAACGTTTGTGTACAATAAAAACAGAGGGTTTGTCAACGTAGTTTGATCTAATGTCTTGTCCTTTCATGGTGAAGGAAAGAGTAGGAGGCTAACTACTCAGGATGAACTACTTTGGTTTCTATGTCCAATCTCTGATTATTACTTTTTCTGCCTAAACTTTCCTTAGCAGGAAATTCCTATACCATTCTTCATTTGTTCACTGTTTGTAAAATGTGTTACCGGTTTTTCAATTACAACTATAATATATTTAATTGATTATTTACATGTGTAAATAATTAATTACTTGAAATTTTTTTTTTACAAAACATGAACGGTTCATCAGGATGACACAAACACTACAATGTCATAATGCAGGTTCTTCCTCTCCTTATATAGATGTTATAATTACTTTTTATTGTAATAAGAGCTTTTATTGTGATATCACAATACTCATTTAATCTGTTGCTCTTCCTTGCCCCCTCCCTGTAAATCCAATGGGAGCCGACTGCTTACAGATTTGAGGAGGACCAAGTCTTCTGAGTGAACTTCAACTCAGAAATATGGATACAGGTTTTCTCAGAGAGAAGATGGATCAGAAACAATGCAATACCTTCCTGCTGGCTCAAGAATTCTAGGTGTTGAAGTCCACAAAAGAATCAAGGATGCCTACCCCTGCACTAGTGTCTGAATCCTGCCTAATATCCCAGTACAAAATATTCATAGTTTATACTGCATGGAAGCTGCTATGTAAGTGAATATGCTTTATACTCCCATAAAAAGGGATATATAAATACTTTAAAATATGTGCAGTGATACTTGCTATTGATACCACAGAATCTACAACATAGTGCTATGTTGTTAGATATTAAGGAAGAGACCTAATTTTTCCCATCTCTGTTAAATTTAGTAAATAATAAACTTGCCTAAAGTCCCAATGGTAGAAAAATTTAATTCACTTAAATTTTAGTTTGTTGAAACAATTAATTTATATTCCACTTTGTAAACAGCTAGGGCTACCAAATCTGATTTAATCTAAATCTGAGTGTCCAGTTGATGGCACCACAGGAACCCTGAAAACTCAGCAACTAGTTTGTTTTTTTAAAAAACTACTTGGAAGTGATAGCATTGGAATCAAGCAGAAGGTATTGTGAGGAGTTGGTTTGAATAACAGCCTTAATCTTTGGTGCTTGGTTTGAATAAAGCTGCAAGGTTTACCTGTGTTCTATACTGTCTTTGTGTCAGTTCTTCTCACTTTATTTTCCAAAAGGGAAACAAAATGCTAATGATGCCTTATAAACTTTTATATTGTTTAGGGTCAAGGCTGCCTGACCAATCTCTTCTTCCATTTTCTCTATCAGTCCACTCTGACATCATCTCAGTAAGTTCATTTCAGTGACTTGGGATGAAGCTTTCTCTATCACTGCCTCAGTAATAGAGTAATGTTTGCCTTTCAAAAACACTAAAGGGCCTGTTATTTATTTATATTTAAATTTTTGTTGTATTACTTGGATTATTTTTAGTATCCTTTGTTTTATATCCTTTCATCTGTTATTGTAGACACTGGAATATGCTGGCCAGCAACAAATAAATAAGTCCTTCCTTTCAGATTATTTGGTGATTTTAACAGAAACATATCTAAAACATGCATTTCTGTATGTGTTTATTTGCATATATACATATACATAAAAAGGAGGGGAGAGAACTTCCCCAACCCAGGACCGTGTGAGGTGGAAGTGAGCAGTAGCATACACAGAGGCAGGGGAGGCAGGAAAAGAGGAGTCATCGATGCGAAAGCCATTATTAGAACGCAGTCAAACCAATTAGGACCTGTGACGAGGTCCAGGAGCCGGGTGCAAATGGCGGTTTGCCTATAAAGGAACTCTCCCATAGACCAGCATTAACCCTGACGATGTCAGAAGTCTCTGACGAAAGCTTGGTGATTGGTGACGGTATTAAACTTTTTTTCCTGGTGTTCACGTTTTTACTGGTTACTTAGAGGATGAATTTACCCAGGAATCACGCTTTTATTTTTAATATTATTATTGATATACATATACATATATATATAATGAATCAAACTGTTTGGGTTTTTTTTTGCCTTTTGTGGAATTTTTTTTAATTTAATTTTATTTTATTTTCTTATTTAAGAAAAATCACTACTTTAGAAATAAACTGAATTTCCTGCTATTGTTCAAATTCAGCTGCAGATAAATATAATAATTTTATGTAACATAATAATTTGAGGGATGCCCTCTCTCAAATGTGTTTGTCAGATATTAAAAATAAGTGTCATCACAGGTAAAACTGTCTCCTCTCAGTCTGAAAGCACATTGATAATCTACTGTTTTTTTTTTTTTTTTGTTATTGTAGATTGCATTAACAATTCAAACCATGGCAAGCTGGCCAAAGGATAATTCATAAATGTTTCAAACTCTATGGGCTTTCTTCCATACTCCTGCTTTTGAATTTTATATCCAACTGTTTTCAGGGATTATTTTGTATTATTACATTTTATATCGAGCATAATAAGCTAACATTTTTATTCTGAAATGCTTATCTGTTTTCACTTGATCATGCTGTAGAATAACCCCTGTAGACTAATACTGTTTGGGAAATGAATTTGTAAGATTCCAAGCCCCTATTTGAAAAGACGTATTTGCATAATATTTAGTTAAATCCCCAATGGACACGATAAGACCTTGACTTTGTTTGCAGATGCTATCTTGAATTCATAAACAGTTATATTTCTTCTTAGTTTAATACTTTAAGATACATTTTAAAGAAGTTTCTATATTCTCTGAGTAGAATCTAAAAATGAAGCATCATGGGAAGCTCTACAAGGAAGATTTATTTCATGCACCACTATTAATCTCATTTTTATTTTACTTGCAACTCTGGGCAGAATCTGATATAAATTATTATGAAAGGCATATGGGTTTTGAAGAATCTCTACATCTACATCTTCTGCACCAGTTATCCACAAATGGAATTAACAGCTAGACTTTTTGGTTCATTTGCTAATACACAGATAAAAAAATAATATTATCACCACCTTTCAATTTGTATATGTATATGTTTCTATATGTAAAGAAGGCAAAACAGTTTTAGCTTCTCTTATTTTTTGTTTTTTCCAGACATTTCTTTTTTACATTTAACCATCCAAAACAATACTGTTTAATTCTTTTTACGTTGCAAGAAGTGAAGAAGAAGCTGGAGAAATAATAGTCAGGAGAAAGATGTATTTAACCTTAGAAAGGTACACAGTGGTGAGATTCAAATATGTGAACAACTGGTTCTCTGTGAGAATGCCGCTTCCAGAAGTCCATTCTGGGCCTGGGCAACAAAAAATTAGCTACCAGTTCTGCTGAAGTGGTGCAAACCAACTGAGATAAGCATGAAGTGCATATGAAACAAATGATATATATGAGAGAAGATTCCAATTTCAAACCTTTATAGATTGTAATGTTAAAAGAAAGACAGTTTATCTAGCACAAATAAGTAGATGATATTTGAGGTTGTAAAATTTTATAACCACAAACAACAGGCAATGTAAATTATATTCTGCTTTTTCTTAGCAACAGATCTGCTTAATTCTAGAGAATTCACAAGTTATTAAACTTGTGAAATTTGAATTGGTTCCAATTAGGCTTTGGAAATGTTTGTAATGGACCATTGTAGATACCTTTAACCATTGTATGCTTTGGAGAGAGAGAGAGAGAGAGAGAGAGAGAGAGAGAGAGAGAGAGAGAGAGAGAGAGAGAGAGAGAGAGAGAGAGAGAGAGAGAGAGAGAGAGAGGATGATGATTCAATTACACATGAGTCTACCAATCCATAATATCTGCCTGCCAAGATGGATTGGACTCAAGCATCTGTTGTTGTTTTGCAAAGCAAATGCAACCAATGGGAGACAGAAAGAGAGGTAAGGAAGAATACAGTTCCATGGACAAAATCTATTGTGTTAATGGATGCCAGACTTAGAAGCCACCTAAAATTAGGTTGGAGTGCATCCTGAGTTAAAATTGGTTTCTAGTTCGAAAAGTACAACTTTTTTTCAGGCGGAGACATATTGCTTTTGAAAATGGGTTAGACTTTGCTCTCTGAAAGGTGGCTAGGACCAGAGCAACAACAACAATAATGTAATTTAATTGAACACTAATTAAAAATAAATTGCTTTATTCCTTCCCAACTTTTTAATTAAACTAGTTGCTTAGTTTAAATACATTTTAAGTAATTCTTCAGTTCATACTTTCTGTCAGCATATACATGCATGTTTGTGCTATATGATGCGTCTCAGTACATGAACATGATCATTGCCTATTGTTGTACTTTAATGGGTCCATAATATATAAGAGTTCAATGGCTTTGGAGAGCGCACAATATAAGAAAACATTTTTGCTTCCACAAACATGTATCCAATAAATCTTTCATTTATCCAGTTATTATTATCAACTGATTTAAGTGAATAAAACTGATTAAACCAGAAGCTGTTTGAAATCTGATCTAAATAGTTTTAATGTTATTTACAACTGGTTCAGCTATATTTAGTGTATGTGACTATTGTTTTCAGTACTCTCTACTAAGATTTTTCTTTCATGCATAATGTTGTGAATGTTTCCATATTTAGCTACCAGCATTGGATTAAGACATTTGTAATATCATGAGTATACTATAGAAACTGTCATTGTTTGTTTGACTGTTTAACATATACAATAGTGTTATGGAGTTATCTAATTCATGCACATGATACAGTCTATAATCTGACCATATGCAAGACTGCTGTGAGGTTTTAATGGAGACAGAATTGGGTTAAAACAAGAATGTGATGTGTCCTTGATTTTACTCTAATATTTGAACAATAACTCTTGACTGCGCTCCTGGTTTTTATGTTTTCGCTTCTCTCAGGTTAGCTTCACTAGGATTGAACTACTCAGCTGTAGTCTCTAGGGAGATACAGAGAATGTCCAGTCTAATTTCCTCTTTAATCATTTTTTTCTGTACATTATTTTTCTCACTGTGCTTTCGAACTCCAACCACAATGTTGTGACATTGCAGTAGTCTAACAAACAAAGACAGTGCAAGTACAGTTAACTTTTTCACCAATGTAGAGTCTAAAAATAGGACTAAATCCAAGGTTAATGTTTAACAAAGTCAAAGAAAAACCAGACATTTAGGACTCCAAAAGTAACTGTTAAAGCCCAATTAATCTGCAACCTCTTAAGAAGGTAAAATGTGAATGCAACTTCAGTGTTACTTGTCACTAGAAATAATTACTTTTATGGTCCATGCTTCATTTAGAAACACGTTTAAAACAGTAATGGTTAAATGTTGGACAAGGACAGAACAAATCTAATTTAAACAGTACACAGTCATGAAAGGTATTCATGACCTTGGACCAGCAACTATCACTCAGCTTAATTTACCTCAGAGCCTGCTTCTAAGAATAAAATATAGAAGAATCATTGGATGAAAAGCATAAGAAAAGAGCAACCCATAGCCTTCATATCACAATACACAGTTAGCAATACAAAAAATAGTTGGTTGTTTTAAGCATCCAAGTATCATGAAGTTAGCATGAAATAATAATGATAGCCAAATAACCAAATGATGCCAAAAACTGGGAATGCTGAACAACTGCATGAGTTATTGAAACTGAACATAATTGTGTCTCTGGGATGCTTCCAGCACTGGTATAAACATGGTTTCTTTGAGTTGCCTGTAGGACACAGTTATGATTCTGTGAAGTTAGAGAAATTCATAGAATCCTTAAACAACCTCAGAAGTATGGCATCAATCAAAATGGGATGACTCACAGTTTTTATTAACTACACAATTCAAATGAATAGAATTAAAAGAAATGAGGTCAGCCATCTAATGCAGTTTAAATATCTGATACCTACCAACATTTGTTAAGGGTAATTCCACCCTGGATCTAGGATGCAGGTTCTTTTATGTAGCTGGATGGTCTCCTGTCATTGCCAGTCTTCTTTCTTGCTCTATTTCACTGTTTCAGAGTTCTGACTAAGCCAATAAAATAATTCTTAAATTGCCTCAGTCTCCATTAAAAAGAAATAGGTTTATGGGAACACTGATAGAGATGCCTCTACATATGCATATGTGTTTATTTCTCTGTCTGTTTATTCTATTGCCTATCGCTGTCCCTAAATTAAGTAAACAGAAGAGATGTCATCTAAATAGCCAGGATAGCCTGTTCACCTATTTTCTACTCAGCCAATTAACCAGTAATTTTCCTATTCAGTTTTTCCTAAAACAGGCAGTTGGCTTATTCAATAAAGTATGGTGAAAATATCAAAAGAAGTTGAGGGAAACTTATAAAGAGATTTTAACTTGGTCTGGATAACATTTTGGATAAGTATACACACATGATCAAGCAGGGAAGTTCAAACAGTGTCTTCTGTAGATGGGCAGAGGCCAAAATCACTTCCACCTCAACATGAGAATTGCCAAAATTTCTTGATAATA
Source organism: Crotalus tigris (assembly GCF_016545835.1). NCBI lineage: Eukaryota > Metazoa > Chordata > Lepidosauria > Squamata > Viperidae > Crotalus > Crotalus tigris. Next base: position 154,185 of record NW_024097602.1, read on the forward strand.
ATAGTTGATCCTCTCCACTTATATATATTTAATATTTATAAAAAAAGATTTCCCTGCCAATATTTGCTTTTGTCTTTGACCAGTAAAAATCATTTGAGGTAAGTTGGGCAGAGAGTGACTGGTCCAAATACACCCAGGAAGCATCTGCAACTGAGGATGGTAAAACCGGATCTTCCAGATGCCAGTCTAACTTTGTATCTGCCTCACCACACTTATTCTCAGTTAACTTCTCAGTTTATCCCAGATAGATTCTGCTATCCATAAATTTAATACTTTTCTTTCCAGTCAAGAACTTGGAACTTATTATTTAATGAATAAATAAAAAATAATTAATTCAATAGTATACAAGAACTCAATTTGAATCAACACAAATTTGTACACAGAATGAAAAAAGGGAAGAGAAACCTGTGTTTTTAATATAACTAAATTCATTTACTGAATTATTCATAAAACTGAATAACAGAAGGTCATGTTCATATGAAATGACTAGAAGCTGCCACTAGTGTTAGTGTGTTTTTCTTAAGAATTGCTTGCAAAGTCTGGAGGAAAAGTAAAAATATTCTATAAGAAAAGGTTTATCGGTATTGAAAAGAAAACATCAAGTTCATTTTCTAGATCCTATAATGATAATTTTAAATGGAAAAAAATGTTCCCCTTTTGGAATATTTTTACTAGTAAAAATTACATCGAAACATTGTTTATTATTTTGTTTAAAGTGCATCTGCAAATCAATCTAAAGAGGAGGAAATGGGATGAGAATGCATGATTATATCAAAACAGCCTGTTAACATTGTCTGACCTCCAATGAATATTTCTTGCAACCTTATCCAAGATTGTATATTGCTGTTGGGCATATATAATTTCTTGTCTTCTTTCTTCATTGTTCTTTAAAGAAACTTTCCCTGGTGCATTAGACAAAATGTTTTTTTTTTTTTTTTGCAATCTTAATGAAAACAATACATCATTTATCAAGAATTTTCAAGTAAGATCTTGGAGATCTCACATCTCCATGATTGTTTAATTTGTCAAACATTGCTAGGAAAATTTAAACTCAACTATTTATCTCATACATCTTCTCTGGAACATATCCAAGCAAGGGCAGATCATTAGGGCTACAATAGAATCAAGGGCTTATGGGGGTTTGTATGTGTGTGTTTTGAGAGGCATTTGATTTGACTAGTACATAGGTCAAACAATCTCATTTTACTTTCTTTCTGATCAGTGTTCTCAGAACTGGAATATAAATCAGGTGTGGGGGGAGGGTTGTGTTAGTTGACACAGATTACTTTTTCTCCCTTCTCTCCCCCTTTCCATTTCCCTTCAAGATATGCTACTGTGACTATCAAATAGATTTATGAGGCATTTTACATACAAGCAAAAATGCAATGCTGAGAAGAAACATTCCAAACGGTACAAACACTTCAGTGTTTTTAGTTGCTAGACAGTTTCATTTAGGAAAAAAATCGTTAGTTTGTAATTACCTTTTAAAAGTAATCAAAACATTTATAAAACTGTGTTTGGAAATAATTCATAGTCTTGTTCTTTGAAGGTGGTTTTTAAGTCAATTTAAGGATAAACATCACAGTATACATTAACTGATAACTGACTGGTCACTAATTAGGAACTTGGCTTTTACGTACAGAGTATAAATTAAGTGAAAGCATCTGCAGAGGGTTTGGTGTGAGTTATGTGAGGTATAGGGTATTTCTTTAATTGGTCAATAAAAGATGTGTGGACTTCGGTTTCTAAAACTTCAAACAATAGCAATGCTGGCTGAAAAAGTCTGTAGATCAAAATCCAAATATCTGCAAGCTACCCAGCTGAGAAAAGACTGCCAAAAAACACAGTGGCCAGGAAATACATCAATAAAAGACTAAGAGTTATTGTAATCAATAGAATGGTGTTATTTCTTGTTCATTTTCTTGGTTGTAGCTGTCCTTTTTAATCAGTCAAAATGTAGAATGACAGCTACTGAAGATAAGTGCCATATAGCCATGAAAGACCATTCACTGGAAAGGAAGTTGTGAGGGATACTGTTGACAAAGAATAACATGACAAGCTGTACCAGTTTCTGTCAGAACAGTCCCAATTTGTGCACACAACTATCATTTTTTTTAGTGCTCATACCTTCTTCAATTCCCATGCAAGGGAAGGTTGTAGCTGAACAGGTGAATATTACTAATTGTGTGTCCATGTGTATGTATGTGTCATGCTTTGTCAATTTTAATTAATAAAATTTTATAAGTTAATATGGACTATCTGTGTGACGTATATTGGTAATAATACATATAATTATTATGGATGCAATAATAATGCATTAGGTTCGATGCTTTCCCAACATTAAAAAATATAATTGAGAAACAATGAGGATATGTTTTTCTAGTACAATCCATATTTAAAGTTCACCTAGAAGATGGAAGTTTGCATTGAACTTTGGAAAGTTATTACTATAGTACCAATTGAAGAGAAAATAATATTACATATTCTGCCTAAAAGTGGACAACTGTAAGGGCAAAATAACAATAGTGCATTTTAGATTAAATGGAGGTTAAAAAGCTCTAACCCCTGTTTTTTGCATTATGCTTCAGCTTGCCCTTATGAGCCCATGACATTTGTGAAGGGAAAGTACTTTATGATTTCAAAATACAGAAAGTGGGGAGAAAATTAGTATCTCATAGAATTCATATCAACATTTTATCATTTTCTTTGTTTGGTAAGACAAAGAAGCAGCTTGTTCTCCATGTTCAATGTTTCCATTAGGAACATCAGCATTTTAATCATTTATTTATAGGTATTTGTAGCTGTCCTAATTCTAGTGATATAACATAATAATGCTGAGAATATTCCATTTTCTATTCCTCACTTGCAGTGGCTGTGTACATATTTGTTTCTATCTGTCCAAAGGAAAAATTCTCTATAATTGATAATGCCTTGCAGATTTTCAGTTGGTTATTTAGATCCTAAAAACTGGTAATGTAATTCCAAGGCATAGCTTTGCCTAAATAGGAATAGGGGAAAATTTTTGAGATGGGATGATGGCTTCAGTCTCGGGGACATGATAGCATATGGAAAGGACAATGTTTTTTTTTTTATTTTTTTAAAAGGGGAGTTGTTAATTTTGTTTTTAAAAATCCATTAAAGCTATTTCAGGGCTTACATTACAGCTTTTATTGCTATTCTGCTTCAAACTGGTTGGAAAGTGAGCAGCAAACTTTTGTACTTGTGTGCTGTCAGTTTTCTAGTTTGATCTGTAGCAAAGTAGAGCCATATCTTTTGAAGTCTAAAAGCTCCAAGTGTAAGCATCAAACGCTGTAGAAAGAGAAGGCCTAGTGTCATTGTCCAGGCAGGGAAAAAAGTGGTAAAGTAGTTTTTCCCTTGTTCCCATATTTTTCTGGACAAGCGGAGTTGCATCTGTCAGTCCCATGCTGCTTCTCCCACAGAGCAGAGCCCTCCAAAGTCAGCAGTAATATTGTCTGACCCAACAGTCAGAAGAATAGGGAAAAAGAAAACTGACTCCAGCTGGAGAATGGCCTTAAAGGATAAATGCTACCCAAAAGAGGGCTTAAGACTGCAAAGATGCTCACGCTGAAATCACATCCAATGCAGAATAAAATAACTGTCTTGAATGATTTTAGAGATTAATAATTTGTAGCTACCTGAACTTTTCTTCTGACTTTCTTTTTTGCAATATCGCTATCTATTGGAAGTTCCCCATGTATCACAAGCCTTATCTTCTTTTTCCAGAAGTAGTTAGCTGTGCTGAGATATAATAGACACACAATTTCATCAGTAGAACTGAAATAAAATTAGTATCTTTCATTAGATGAAATAAGTGTGGATTCTGCTTTGTCATTTCCTTTGGACTATAAAATTCTTCTCCCACCTCTACTGTACTTTCATTTAAATACTGTAAGATTAGGGAATCTTTTATCTTCAAATGCTACTAAACTTCAATTCCCAGCATCCCTTTCCAGGAGCTGTAATCCAGCAGTCTTAGAGGATCATCACTTTTCAACTCTTCCTTAAATAATTTTAGATAATTTATTCAAGTTGTCCTACAAGAGATTTATTTTCCTTACAAGAGCAGTTTTGACTCTCTTGTGATTAACATTATTAGGATTGTATCTTCAATCTGTTTTTTCAAAGTAGCCTAGTTGCAAGTATTAGCTTCTAGCATAAGGACTGTGTATATGAGTATATGTCCATGTGCATGTATGTGGATACAAACATATATTTATATGAATGATCTTGGTCATCTTTCTATTGTTCCATAGAAATATACTGGTAAGACTTTTAATTTATTGATGACCCTGTTGTTGTTGTTAATTGCAAAGTCGTGTCCGATCCATTGCGACCCCATGGACAATGTTCCTCCAGGTCTTCCTGTCCTCTACCATCTTCTGGAGTCCATTTAAGTTCACACCTACTGCTTCAGTGACTCCATCAGCCATCTCATTCTCTGTCGTCCCTTTCTTCTATTGCCCTCAATCTTTCCCAGCATTAGGCTCTTCTCCAGTGAGTCCTTCCTTCTCATTAGGTGGCCAAAGTATTTGAGTTTCAACTTCAGGATCTGGCCTTCTAAAGAGCAGTCGGGGTTGATCTCTTCTAGGACTGACCGGTTTGAACGCCTTGCAGTCCAAGGGACTCGCAGGAGTCTTCTCCAGCACCATAGTTCAAAGGCCTCAATTCTTTGGCGCTCAGCCTTTCTTATGGTCCAACTTTCACAGCCATACATTGCAACTGGGAAAACCATGGCCTGGACTATACGCACTTTTGTTGGCAGGGTGATGTCTCTGCTTTTTAGTATGCTGTCTAGATTTGCCATAGCTTTCCTCCCCAGGAGCAAGCGTCTTTTAATTTCTTGGCTGCAGTCCCCATCTGAGGTGATCTTGGAGCCCAGAAAAATAAAATCTGTCACTACCTCCATTTCTTCCCCATCTATTTGCCAGGAATTGAGAGGGCCGGATGCCATGATTTTGGTTTTCTTAATGTTGAGTTTCAAGCCAACTTTTGCACTCTCCTTCTTCACCCGCATCAAGAGGCTCTTTAGTTCCTCTTCACTTTCTGCCATTAGAGTGGTATCATCTGCATATCTTAGGTTGTTGATATTTCTCCCGGCAATCTTAATTCCAACTTTTGTTTCATCTAGCCCTGCCTTTCTCATGATGTGCTCTGCATATAAGTTAAATAGGCAGGGTGACAGTATACAGCCTTGCTGGACTCCTTTTCCAATTTTGAACCAATCAGTGGTTCCGTGTCCAGTTCTCACTGTTGCTTCTTGACCCGCATATAGGTTTCTCAAGAGGCAAATAAGATGGTCTGGTATTCCCATCTCTTTAAGAAGTTGCCACAATTTGTTGTGATCCACACAATGAAAGGCTTTAGCATATTCAATGAAGCAAAAGTAGATGTTTTTCTGGAACTCCCTAGCTTTCTCCATGATCCAGCGTATGTTGGCAATTTGACCTCTAGTTCCTCTGCCTCTTTGAAATCCTGCCAGTACTTCTGGTAGTTCTCGATCCACATACTGCTGGAGTCTAGCTTGTAGGATTTTAAGCATACTTTACTAGCATGTGAAATGAGTGCAATGGTGCGATAGTTTGAACATTCTTTGACATTGCCTTTCTTTGGAATAGGAATGTAAACTGACCTTTTCCAATCCTGTGGCCACTGTTGAGTTTTCCAAATTTGCTGGCAAATTGAATGTAGCACTTTTACTGCATCGTCTTTTAAGATTTTGAATAGCTCAGCTGGAATACTGTCACCTCCACTAGCTTTGTTGTTGCTCAGATTTTCTAAGGCCCATTTCACTTCACATTCTAGGATGTCTGGTTCGAGGTCAGTGACCATCTCATTGTGGTTATCTGGGACATTAAGCTCATTCTTGTATAGTTCTTCTGTGTAGTTTTGCCATCTCTTCTTAATCTCTTCTGCCTCTGTTAGGTCCCTGCCGTTTTGGTCCTTTATCATGCCCATCTTTGCATGAAACGTTCCCTTCATATCTCCAATTTTCTTGAAGAGATCTCTGGTCCTCCCTATTCTGTTGTTTTCTTCTATTTCTTTGCACTGTTCATTTAAGAAGGCATTCTTATCTCTTCTAGCTATTCTCTGGAATTCTGCATTCAATTGGGTGTATCTTTCTCTTTCTCCTTTGCCTTTCGCTTCCCTTCTTTCCTCAGCTATTTGCAAAGCTTCCTCAGACAGCCATTTTGCTTTCTTGCATTTCTTTTTCTTTGGGATGGTTTTAGTTGCTACCTCTTGTACAATGTTGCGAACTTCCATCCATAGTTCTTCAGGCACTCTGTCTATCAGATCTAATTCCTTAAATCTATTTGTCACCTCTACTGTATATTCATTAGGAATATGATTTAGTTCATACCTGAGTGGCCTAGTGCTTTTCCCTACTTTTTTTAATTTAAGCCTAAATTTTGCAACGAGAAGCTCATGATCTGAGCCACAGTCAGCTCCTGGTCTTGTTTTTACTGACTGTATAGAGCTTCTCCATCTTTGGCTGCAGAGCACATAGTCAATCTGATTTCTATGTTGACCGTCTGGTGATGTCCATGTGTAGAGCCGTCTCTTGGGTTGTTGGAAAAGAGTGTTTGTTATGACCATCGTATTCTCTTGACAAAATTCTATTAGCCTGTGCCCTGCTTCATTTTGTACTCCAAGGCCAAACTTGCCTGTTATTCCGGTTATCTTTTGGCTTCCTACCTTAGCATTCCAATCCCCCATGATGATAAGGACATCATTTTTTGGTGTTAATTCTATAAGGTGCTGTAGGGCTTCATAGAACCGGTCAATTTCATCCTCTTCAGCACCAGTGGTTGGGGCATAGATTTGGATTATTGTGATATTGAATGGTTTGCCTTGGATTCGAATTGAGATCATTCTGTCATTTTGGGGATTGTATCCCAGTATTGCTTTTCCTATTCTTTTATTGACTATGAAGGCTACTCCATTTCTTCTGAGGGATTCTTGCCCACAGTAGTATACCTGATGGTCATCTGAGTTAAATTCACCCATTCCTGTCCATTTTAGTTCGCTGATTCCTAAGATGTCGATGTTCAGTCTTGTCATCTCTTTTTTGACTACGTCTAGCTTGCCTTGATTCATGGATCTTACATTCCAGGTTCCTATGGAGAAAAAATCTTTACAGCATCGGACTTTCCTTTCACCACCAGATATATCCACAGCTGAGCGTCCTTTCCGCTTTGGCCCAGTCGCTTCATTCTTTCTGGAGCTACTGGTACTAGCCCTCTGCTCTTCCCCAGTAGCATATTGGATACCTTCCGACCTGAGGGGCTCATCTTCCAGCATCATATCTTTTTGCCTTTTAGTACTGTCCATGGGGTTTTCATGGCAAAGATACTGGAGTGGTTTGCCATTTCCTTCTCCAGTGGATCACATTTTGTCAGAACTCTCTGCTATGACCTGTCCGTCTTGGGTGGCCCTACACGGCATAGCTTATAGCTTCATTGAGTTACACAAGCCCCTTTGCCATGACAAGGCAGTAATCCATAAAGGGGTGATGACCCTGTACTTTTTCCATTCATAAATTTGATATTAAAATATGCAACATGGTTTCTAACTGGAGTTATCTATGATGACTCTTATAATAAATGTGAATCTTCATCATTATATCAATGTTTGCTCTTAACATGTACTTGCTGCAATTTTATGCTAGGAAGGAAGGAAGGAAGGAAGGAAGGAAGGAAGGAAGGAAGGAAGGTTATATTTTATAGAAACTCCTAAAGATGGTGTCAACCCTACTGCGCATCTTTCTCTCAAGTCAACATTATCACTGAAAACATTTTGACAGTTAACTCATTTTACTTTTAAACATTGCCTTAATATAAAGACAGTAGGGCATTCATTCTTAGTACATGAAATTTTTATAGGAACCATGGTGATGCAGTAGAATGCAGTATTGCAGACCAATTCTGCTGACTGCCAGCAGTTCGATTCTCACTGGCTCAAGGTTGATTCAGCCTTCTATCCTTCCAAGGTCAGTAAAAGGAGGACCCAAATTGTTTGGGGGAAATATGCTGACTCTATAAATTGCTTAGAGAGGACTGTAAAGCATTGTGAACAGTATATAGGTCTAAGTGGTATTGCTAATGCTATATGATTTTTTTCCAGTGACATTTAGTCATTTCTTTCCAATTAACAGAAAATTGGCACCAATTCTATTATTAAAGGCTGTCCCCCAGTCTAGCAAACACCGGCAATACCAACAAATATAATACATATAAATCTTTTGATTGTGTTCTTTGCTGAATAATTCATCTGACAATAATATTGACGTGGCAAACATATGTTAGCCTCAAGCAACTTTTGAGGACTCGCTTGTTTAAGATAATTCTATGGATATCTGAGCATATATAGCTTCTTTTCTAGCAATCTCCCAATGAAATTGCAAGCAGTCATTTTTTCACAGAATCAGGGTTGAAATGCAGTAAAGACCTTTTTGGGCTGCCGGGACTTGCCACTATCCTGAGTTAGAACACTACTGTTTCACGAGGGCAGATGGAAGGCAAAGAACTACATGTGTACCTTATCTAATAAGGAATTTCTACTTGGCCTTACTGTGCAACAGCTGGGTCTTATTTTGCTTTTGAGAGCAACCAATTCATAATTATTACATGTTTGCATATTAGATAAAATAAATGTGGTTTAGAAAAGAAAATAAGCTATTTTAAATTCTGCATGTGTGGTGGCCTTTTAGAAAATATATTTTTTTTCTAAACCAACCAGATGTTGCAACTATATGTGATATTCATTTGCAGTAGGTACCATTATTTATTCTTATCTCATAGAAATCCCAGGAAAGATCAGAGAAAAATGCTGTAAATATTATAACATTTTCTGAATCAGTCAAATAATAACCCTTCTTTTTTAAAAAAAATCAGTATGTATTTTTCAATGGAGTAGCAGGGAATCCTTGTCCCTTTATAGATTGCTGAACTAAAACTAACAGCATCTTATATTTTTCCAATTTAGCAAGATCAGGGAGGAGGAAATGTTTTCAAAAAATAATAATGTAGATACTGGAAGCCAAACTTGTAAACCCTCAGTAAGAATTTTATTGTTTCTTTCAGAGATCACATTAATAAATTGGTAATATTTAGAAATTTGGGTGAATATTCAATAGTTGGTCAAGGAAAATGGAAATATTTTTGAAATTCATCCAATGTTGTAGAGCCATGACAATCTTCATGAAGACAAACAGAATCCTTTACCATTGACAACATTTTATAATCAAATTTTTATAGTTCTTTTTAATATATGTCTTACTGGTAGACAATAGTAAGAAAGCAGCCAAGCACATAATAAAAGTTCACTTGTACAAGTAATAATGCTTGCTAATATTTGGACAGTACTAAAAGGCAAAAAGATATGATGCTGGAAGATGAGCCCCTCAGGTCGGAAGGTGTCCAATATGCTACTAGGGAAGAGCAGAGGGATAGTACTAGTAACGCCAGAAAGAATGAAGCAACTGGGCCAAAGCCGAAAGGACGCTCAGCTGTGGATATATCTGGTGGTGAAAGGAAAGTCCGATGCTGTAAAGATTTTTTTCTCTATAGGAACCTGGAATGTAAGATCCATGAATCAAGGCAAGCTAGACGTAGTCAAAAAAGAGATGACAAGACTGAACATCGACATCTTAGGAATCAGCAAACTAAAATGGACAGGAATGGGTGAATTTAACTCAGATGACCATCAGGTATACTACTGTGGGCAAGAATCCCTCAGAAGAAATGGAGTAGCCTTCATAGTCAATAAAAGAATAGGAAAAGCAATACTGGGATACAATCCCCAAAATGACAGAATGATCTCAATTCGAATCCAAGGCAAACCATTCAATATCACAATAATCCAAATCTATGCCCCAACCACTGGTGCTGAAGAGGATGAAATTGACCGGTTCTATGAAGCCCTACAGCACCTTATAGAATTAACACCAAAAAATGATGTCCTTATCATCATGGGGGATTGGAATGCTAAGGTAGGAAGCCAAAAGATAACCGAATAACAGGCAAGTTTGGCCTTGGAGTACAAAATGAAGCAGGGCACAGGCTGATAGAATTTTGTCAAGAGAATATGATGGTCATAACAAACACTCTTTTCCAACAACCCAAGAGACGGCTCTACACATGGACATCACCAGACGGTCAACATAGAAATCAGATTGACTATGTGCTCTGCAGCCAAAGATGGAGAAGCTCTATACAGTCAGTAAAAACAAGACCAGGAGCTGACTGTGGCTCAGATCATGAGCTTCTCGTTGCAAAATTTAGGCTTAAATTAAAAAAAGTAGGGAAAAGCACTAGGCCACTCAGGTATGAACTAAATCATATTCCTAATGAATATACAGTAGAGGTGACAAATAGATTTAAGGAATTAGATCTGATAGACAGAGTGCCTGAAGAACTATGGATGGAAGTTTGCAACATTGTACAAGAGGTAGCAACTAAAACCATCCCAAAGAAAAAGAAATGCAAGAAAGCAAAATGGCTGTCTGAGGAAGCTTTGCAAATAGCTGAGGAAAGAAGGGAAGCGAAAGGCAAAGGAGAAAGAGAAAGATACACCCAATTGAATGCAGAATTCCAGAGAATAGCTAGAAGAGATAAGAATGCCTTCTTAAATGAACAGTGCAAAGAAATAGAAGAAAACAACAGAATAGGGAGGACCAGAGATCTCTTCAAGAAAATTGGAGATATGAAGGGAACGTTTCATGCAAAGATGGGCATGATAAAGGACCAAAATGGCAGGGACCTAACAGAGGCAGAAGAGATTAAGAAGAGATGGCAAAACTACACAGAAGAACTATACAAGAATGAGCTTAACGTCCCAGATAACCACAATGAGATGGTCACTGACCTTGAACCAGATATCCTAGAATGTGAAGTGAAATGGGCCTTAGAAAATCTGAGGAACAACAAAGCTAGTGGAGGTGACAGTGTTCCAGCTGAGCTATTCAAAATCCTAAAAGACGATGCAGTAAAAGTGCTACACTCAATTTGCCAGCAAATTTGGAAAACTCAACAGTGGCCACAGGATTGGAAAAGGTCAGTTTACATTCCAATTCCAAAGAAAGGCAATGTCAAAGAATGTTCAAACTATCGCACCATTGCACTCATTTCACATGCTAGTAAAGTTATGCTTAAAATCCTACAAGCTAGACTCCAGAAGTATGTGGATTGAGAACTACCAGAAGTACAGGCAGGATTTCGAAGAGACAGAGGAACTAGAGATCAAATTGCCAACAGAGGCTGGATCATGGAGAAAGCTAGGGAGTTCCAGAAAAACATTTACTTCTGCTTCATTGACTATGCTAAAGTCTTTGATTGTGTGGATCACAACAAATTGTGGCAAGTTCTTAAAGAGATGGGAATACCAGACCATCTTATTTGTCTCTTGAGAAACCTATATGCGGGTCAAGAAGCAACAGTGAGAACTGGACACGGAACCACTGATTGGTTCAAAATTGGAAAAGGAGTCCGGCAAGGCTGTATACTGTCGCCCTGCCTATTTAACTTATATGCAGAGCACATCATGAGAAAGGCAGGGCTAGATGAAACAAAAGTTGGAATTAAGATTGCCGGGAGAAATATCAACAACCTAAGATATGCAGATGATACCACTCTAATGGCAGAAAGTGAAGAGGAACTAAAGAGCCTCTTGATGCGGGTGAAGAAGGAGAGTGCAAAAGTTGGCTTGAAACTCAACATTAAGAAAACCAAAATCATGGCATCCGGCCCTCTCAATTCCTGGCAAATAGATGGGGAAGAAATGGAGGTAGTGACAGATTTTATTTTTCTGGGCTCCAAGATCACCTCAGATGGGGACTGCAGCCAAGAAATTAAAAGACGCTTGCTCCTGGGGAGGAAAGCTATGGCAAATCTAGACAGCATACTAAAAAGCAGAGACATCACCCTGCCAACAAAAGTGCGTATAGTCCAGGCCATGGTTTTCCCAGTTGCAATGTATGGCTGTGAAAGTTGGACCATAAGAAAGGCTGAGCGCCAAAGAATTGAGGCCTTTGAACTATGGTGCTGGAGAAGACTCCTGCGAGTCCCTTGGACTGCAAGGCGTTCAAACCGGTCAGTCCTAGAAGAGATCAACCCCGACTGCTCTTTAGAAGGCCAGATCCTGAAGTTGAAACTCAATACTTTGGCCACCTAATGAGAAGGAAGGACTCACTGGAGAAGGGCCTAATGCTGGGAAAGATTGAGGGCAATAGAAGAAGGGGACGACAGAGACTGAGATGGCTGGATGGAGTCACTGAAGCAGTAGGTGTGAACTTAAATGGACTCCAGAAGATGGTAGAGGACAGGAAGACCTGGAGGAACATTGTCCATGGGGTCGCAATGGGTTGGACACGACTTTGCAATTAACAACAACAACAACAACAATATTTGCACCATTGTGGAAAAACTATAAGCATTTTAGATGATATGCAACCAGGTACTTACCATATCATAATTTCTAGTACTTTCAGTGGCTTTTTTTACAGAGATGCAAATGCATTACTTTTTGGTTTTTGAGGCTTGATATACATCTCCATCTCCATTTGTACTGAAATTGAAGACGTAATAAGTTAAAAAATTGCTAACACCAATCAATCAATTACACTGCTGAAAAGTGGCCATTTTGCCCTCAAATTTCAGCCATTGCTTTTGGGAGTGTGTCTGAGGGCTAAAAAATGCAAACAGGTAGTCTGCTTCTGTGCTTGAATATTTCTTTGTTTGTGTGTGACTTCTAGTCAGTGTTGATTCCTGGTAACTCTGCAGTTCATTCCATACAGCATTAACCTTGTGAACTCTCAGGCTTCCTCCTTCCATTATATATTCAAGATGGACAGTATTTAATATTTATTTGTTATGTATATGTAGGGGTGTGGGTCTATACATATGTTGTACATAGTATGTTTAGGTGTGTGTCATGTATATGTTTCACTTTGAGAGCAGGCAACTAAATTTCATTTTTGATGTGTGCCTCTGTGCCCACAGTAAAAAAATGACAATAAAGATTATCTTATCTTGTCTTGTCTTGTCTTGTCTTGTCTTGTCTTATCTTTCTTATCTGATCTTATCTTATGTATGTGTAGGGGTATGGATCTATACATATGTTGTATATAGTATGTTTAGGTGTGTGTCAAGTGTGTGTTTCACTTTGAGAGCAGGCAACTAAATTTCATTTTTGATGTGTGCCTTTGTGCCCACAGTAAAAAAATGACAATAAAGATTATCTTGTCTTGTCTTGTCTTGTCTTGTCTTGTCTTGTCTTATCTTTCTTATCTGATCTTATCTTATGTATGTGTAGGGGTATGGGTCTATACATATGTTGTATATAGTATGTTTAGGTGTGTGTCATGTGTGTGTTTCACTTTGAGAGCAGGCAACTAAATTTCATTTTTGATCTGTGTCTTTGTGCCCACAGTAACAATAAAGGTTATCTTATCTTATCTTATCTTATCTTATCTTGTCTTGTCTTGCCTTGCCTTGCCTTGCCTTGCCTTGCCTTGCCTTGCCTTGCCTTGCCTTGCCTTGCCTAATCTTATCTGTTCCCTATGGTTGATAGGGAGTAATTGGGCCAAAGTCACCCAGCTGGCTTTATCTTTAAGGCAGGACTAGAACTCACACTCTCCTGGTTTCTAGTCTGATATCTAATCTGAACAGTTCTCTTATTAATTAAATTATAAGCTAAGAATTCTGTTGCATTTCTTAGAAACAGAATGGTGAATCAATGAAAAATCCATAGTCCGCTGGGCAAGCTGCAAGGGAAAAAAAGTGAAAAAAAAAAATGCCTATGAAATCCTTCACATACATTCCAGATTTTAAAGGATAATTAAATTCCCTGGTTTGGTAGAACTCTTTAAGGTTAAAAGCAAAATAAAAAATATACACGTAGCTGTATTTCATTCTCCAATAGAACATTAGAGCCGAGGTGGCACAGCAGTTAGAGTGCAGTACTGCAGGCCACTTTAGCTGACTGTGTTCAGCAGGTCAGCGGTTCAAATCTCACCAGCTCAAGGTTGACTCAGCCTTCCATCCTTCCGGGGTAGGTAAAATGAGGACCCAGATTGTTGGGGGCAATGTAATATATATATACATTGCTTACTGGTGTACACCGCTTAGAGAGTGCTTGCACTTAAAGCAGTATATAAGTCTCATAAATAAATAAATAAATAAAATAAATTAGATGATAAAAAGTGCATATTATAAACTGGTGAATGCATGTAAAAAATATAAGTTTAAAAATAATGCAAGGTGAAAGGCATGGATAACTTATTTCTTGTCTGATTATTATGTTATTTAAATCAGAAATTAACCCTTATATTTTGAGCCCATTACAGCAGTGGAATTTAACACACATTCTTTCATGTATTTTAAATGATGCAAAGGGAAAACAACGACACATTTTTTTCTACCTCTGTTCTATTTTCAGCTTCTTTCAAAGTGGGTTAAAAAAAATAATAAGGTCATCAGATTTACAAAGAGAAAGAACAAAGTGAATGTCAAAATCTGGGTGCACAACTTAGTCCTATGTTGTTCTTGCTTCCTTTATAAAAAGGAACATCTTGTATTTCTATTTGGTATTTTATGTTGCATATAATTAAATGCTTTTCCAAGATCTAACAGTTTTGACTTTTTAAAAGAAGACTTTACAATGAGAAGCTACAGTCTGAAAAGTTGTAAAACAATATCTCTATTATACAATATCAAGGGTTGTTTTTCTTGCAATAGTGGAATTATTAAATGCAACGTTAAATTCCTTATTTTGCTTGGGTGTCTTCTTTCTTCACTTTGTAAATTATAAATAATCAACCAAAATATCAGCAAAGTGCAGAAAAGGACCATGCTAAACAAGTCACAGACTATTATATGTCTTCTCACTTACATAATTAAAATTGTCTATTTATATTTCTTAAGAAAAAAAGCATTTTTGGGAAGCCATATAGTGATACATGCTTTGTAACCTTATTATTGTGTAAGCCACAGGGTCGCTGTATTAGTGACTCTGTGGCTTACAGACTCTGTGGCAGTCTAGAAATTTAATAAATAGCTTATGAGCTTTTCTGTATTTGACTCTGATATTGAATATAATATTTTATATTTTGGTAGATGAATAAAATTAATTATTGTAAAGAGTAAGTATTCATTTACTCAAGGCAGCACTGGGAAATCTGAAACTTCCAGATTTCTCAGCTATTATAGTTAACAGAGGTGGATTCTGGAAGTTATAATAAAGAAACATCTCTGTTTCTGCCATAAAATCTCAGTGATTGACCTGAGATGAATGAGATTTGGACTGCACAACTCAAAGGGCTGTTTGATGGCAGCAAACAGAGAGAAAATAGTAAATATTTAACATTCACTGTAAAACATTCAGAGTCTCAGCCCACAACATGATAACAGCTGCATAGTATGCACATGTGCACATTACCAGTGAACATGTCATTAATATCACTATAAGCATTCCTCATACATTTATGCATAAATGTATTATCCACTAAACTTTATTATTATGCAACTTTATCTCACTCCCTTCTCACTATTGAAGAATTCACTAAGGATTTCATCATTTCTCAAGCATTATTTACTTCCAATAGTTCTTATTATATCCAACAACAATTTTTCAATTCTATATTTGTATGAAACTCAAACTTATTCATTTTGTCATTCAGGTTCACTGAATCAATGAATGCACAGTAATCTTTTGCTCCGTGACCTGCAAAAGTGAGAAGCAAAATATCTGGTTAACTTAAAAATGCACTGTACTTTACAAGATTTACTCACATTTCATACCCTTTTGGTTTCTGCTAAACTCTTTCATAGGCATAAATACACACAATCTTCTATAGTTTTGACATTCAGTTTTGCTAACTTTTCTTTTATATTGGTAAACAATCAGACAGGGATTGTCTTTACACAAATATACTAAAAATGTTGTAACTTATAGTAATATTTTAAGATTTCTCCATTTTCACAGTCTTATAATGGTGTGTATCTGTGTATATGTTTGTATGTATGCATGTATGTATGTGGAGGTATCTCTGTGTGTGTGAATACGTTTACATTTGTGGCTTCCTTTTCATCATCATTTTTAATGGACATTAGCATTTGTAACATTTCAATTTCATAAAGTCAATTCAATAGGAGGATGAGGAACATGCTTCAATCTTTTTTTATATAAAGTTTTTTTATTTATAATACAGTTAAAAACAAGGATGGACATAATGTGACATTCCAAAATAAATATTCCTAACAGTTTGTTCCTCTTGATACATATAATTAATACATAATTCTTGATCTCTATATAAACATATTCTTCTATACAATACAGTTATATATACAATTGTATATAATTCTATCTTAACACTAATTTAAAACCCGAACAGTTCTCCTTGATTCACACCAGTGATAAAATTTGTCCCAGATCTCGAAATAGTCTGATTCTGTCTTATCCTTCATTTCCATTGTGAACCTATCCATTTCAGCACACGAAAAATTTTTATATATAATCTCTTCTTCTGTTGGAATTTCTTTATTCCTCCAGTTTTGATGCTTCAATCTTTGAAGGAAGCATTTCTCACTCACCCCCAATACACCAGGGAATCTATAGTAATGCTTCTTTGCTTCTAAATGGGAGTTGTGACCAGGTGATCCAAGTAACATTCCCCTTAATGTTCATTTGCACAGCCCACACTCATGTAAAAAGGAATGGAGCTTGAATTGCTCATTTATGCCTTCCATTTTGAAATTCTTGAATCATAGATTTATTGATCATAGAATTCAAGCATGACTGTATGTTTTCAGCCAATCGTTTCTATAATTCAGCTTAAACCTGACTATTACATTAAACTGACTGGAAATCAATACAAGAAAATTTAAAAATTGCTGTACAAATTTATTCAAAAAAATTTAATAGATGTGTAAAAACAGGAGAAGGGTAAAACACAAATCATATATCATGATTTAGGAATAAACAGAAAAAGAAGCACAATGTCAAAAACTGGCAATTTTTCTTCCCACATGGATTGCTGATTTTTAAGTTATCATAAAAGTGACAGTTATTGTCTTAGTACCGCTGCTTTAATTGCTGATCAGTAAGTCTTGGAGGAACTTCATATTATAGTTCAGGGAATCTAGTCTTTAGATAAGGGATGATGTTCTTCGGGAGCTTTGTTGCTCTGTTTCCTGTACCTTTTACAAATGGTTTTACAGAACATCTCATGAGTCACTCCTCTCTCTAAGAAAGAATTATCTAGAAAGGGGCGTTGTCTTACCCGAACGCCTTTTCTCAGCATGATGATGGAGAATCCACGGATGGGTTGTCTTAATCTATCTGCTCCAATTAGACTAAGTCTGAAATTTAGTACCGCCCCCTCTGTGCCAACTGCACCCCAGTTTTAGGCTAAGGCGATACCCAGACTTTAGTCCGATGCGTCTGAACAAATCGGGACCAGGCCAACTGACCTAATGGGAGGGAGTGGATTCTCCATCATCATGCTGAGAAAAGGCGTTTGGGTAAGACAACGCCCCTTTCTCCAGCATGATTGGATGGAGAACCCACGGATGGGACATACCAAAGCCCTGTGTCCCTAGGGTGGGGAATTAGATTGGGCCTGGTTCTCACCCAATGTTAATGCGTGTTCTAGGACCTTGCGGCCAAATGAAGCCGTAGAAGATGCATATATATCCATCTTGTAGTGACGGACAAAGGAGGAGGGCAATGCCCATGTTGCTGCCCTACAAACTTCCTCTATGGATGCCTGGGTAGACCAGGCTGCTGTAGTGGCTGCGCCCCTGGTGGAATGGGCCGTGATATGGCTGGGAGCTTGTAGTGACTGAGTCTGGTATGCCAGAGAAATACAAGCTCTAATCCACCTGCCTATAGTGGGTGAGGAAACCTTCTGTCCTAACGACGAAGGGTGAAATGACACAAACAGAGCCTCAGTCTTGCGGAAGGATGAGGTTCTCTGTATATAGCAATATAAGGCCCTGCGAACATCCAATCTGTTCCACTGAGCCTCTATGTCATTAGATGGGTTCGGACAGAAATCCGGCAAAACTATGTCCTGTGATCTATGATACAAGGAGTTGACCTTGGGCACGAAAGAGGGATCTAACCTGAGAGTAACCCTGTCCCTATGGAAGATACACAGGTCCTTTCTCACTGACAGGGCAGCCAGCTCAGAGATTCTTCTGGCTGAAGTTACAGCAACCAGAAATGCCACCTTCATTGATAATAGTTTGAGCAAACAAGTGTCAATTGGCTCAAAGGGTGGTGAGACAAGAGCCTGTGAAACCTGATGAAGGTTCCAGGAGGGATATCTATGTACTGCTGGTGGTCTGGCATTGTTAGCTCCTTTTAGGAAGGAGCGTATCATAGGGTGCTGTGTTAAGGGTTCCTTGCCACAGGAAATAACCGTGGCGAGTGCTGCTACCTGCCTACGGATGGTGCTTGTGGAAAGCCCTTTGTCCAAACCGTCCATCAGGAACTCCAAGATAACTGGCACTACAGCCTGTAAGGGTTCAATTTTGTGAGCTAAACACCAATTACAGAAGCTCTTCCACGTGGCATCGTATATTCTATTCGTCGAGGGTCGCCTGGATTGCTGGATCATGGCTATGACCCTTGACGAATATGAGTCTAGGCCTAAGGCCTGCCTCTCAAGTGCCAGACGGTTAACTGGAGCCATTGAGGGTCCGGATGATGTAACTCCCCCTGAATGAGGGAGATCCGATTGGCTGGAATCCTCCATGGAGGGGATGAGGAGAGCTCCATCAGGTCGGCGAACCAAGATCGTCTCGGCCAATGCGGGGCGACCAGGAGGATCTCTGCTTGTTCGCGAAGGATCTTCCTGATCGTGGCAGGTAGAAGGGGCAGGGGAGGAAAGGCATAGAGCAGTTCCCTGGGCCAGGGGCTGCGGAGTGCACCTGTTCCTTCCGCTGATGGAGACAGGAACCTGGAAAGGAATCTGGGAAGCTGTGAGTTGGCTGGGGAGGCAAACAGATCTAGGGTTGGGGAACCAAACCTGTCCACGATCTCTCTGAAGATCTTCGGATCCAGCTGCCATTCGGAATGGTCCACGGTGGCTCTGCTCAATGAGTCCGCCTGCTGGTTGGCCACTCCTGATATGTGCTCCACCCTGATGGAGGCAAGATTCAGTACCGCCCAAGACCCCAGCAATCTGGCCTCCTGCATGAGAGGCTTGGACCTTGTTCCCCCCTGTCTGTTGATATGGGCCTTGGCTGTGATGTTGTCGGTTAAGACCAGGACGTGCTGGCCCTGTACTAAGCTGCTGAATCTCTTTAGGGCCATGTGTATGGCTCTTAGTTCCAGCCAGTTTATATTGTTCTTTAGATCTTGCCTGGACCACTGACCTTGGGCCCAGTGTGTGTGGAGGTGTGCCCCCCACCCAAATAGGCTTGCGTCTGTGGTGATGGTGATCCTGTCTGGCTCTTTGAATTCTGCTCCCCGTGACAGTGCCGGAGAGTCCCACCAACGAAGGGAGTTCAACACCGACCGTGGAACTCGGACCTTCTGGTGGGATGTGCTGGTATGAAGTCTCTGAAATGGAAGGAGAAGCCACTGTAATTCTCTGGCATGGAGACGTGCCCATGGCACAATTTGCACGCAGGACACCATCTTCCCTAGTAGTTGTGAAAGGGATGCCAATGTGACTACTCTGTCCCTTCGGATCCGACATACAAGAGTCTGGATAGAGTTCCGTCGGTCCTGAGATAGGTAGACCGTGCAGTTGCCTGTGTCTATAACTGCGCCCAAATGGAGGAGCCGAGTTGTTGGTACAGTATGACTTTTCTGGAAATTCACAGAAAAACCGTGCTCCTGCAAAACCTTGATGGCTAGGGCGAGGTCTGCTTGGGCACCTTGCCATGATGATGACTGAATTAGAATGTCATCTAGATAGCATTGAACTCTGATGGGAATTTGTCTAAGGTGGGCTGCAATCACTGCCAGTACCTTTGTAAATACTCTCGGTGCAGATGAGAGGCCAAATGGAAGGGCTCTGTACTGGTAGTGGCGTCGGGCATAACTGAATCTGAGGAATTTGCGGTGTCCAGGAAAAATTGGGATGTGCAAATATGCCTCAGTCAGGTCTATGGAGGTAAGAAAGCCACCTTGCCTGACGCCAGCCAGGATTGATTGAAGTGATTGCATCTTAAATTTTTTATATCTCAAGTAGAGGTTTAGACCTTTTAAGTCCAAAATTGCCCTCCAGCCCCCTGAAGTCTTGGAAATGACGAAAAGGTTTGAGTAAAACCCTCGTCCTTCTTGGTCTTGTGGTACTGGTTCAATTGCTTGTATTTGCAATAAATGAGCTATTGCTTCTGACCTGAGTTCAGCTCTGGTCCTGTTCATTGAAATAGGACAAGAGCGGAATCTGTCAGGTGGATGGAAACAAAATTCTAGTCTCAGACCTTGGGAGACGGTGTCTAACACCCATGCGTCCGTAGTAGTGGCCGTCCAAATGCTGGAATAGAGGGCCAGCCGGCCTCCTATGGGAGGTGAGGCTGCAGGTTCACTTGCCTCACTTAAAGGAGCGGCTCCCTGCGCCTCGAAAGGACCACTTGGTCTGGAACTGTGATCTGCCTCTGTATGCTGAACGATCTTGTTGTCGTTCCTGTCTCTGAAAGGAAGGGCGAGGAGCCTGGGCCCAGTCCCAGGCTGGCGCTGGCCGAAAGGGCTGCCTTCTGTAGTTACTCTGCGACAAGTTCCCCCAGCGTCTATCTCCCCTCCTTGATGTATTAACCAAGGTCTTGCGTTTATCCTTACCTTCGGTTAGGTATGGCTCTAGCGCCTTACCAAAGAGTTGTCCACCTGTATAAGGTTTAGAGGCCAGACGCCACTTGGCCTTGGTGTCTGCTCGCCAGTTTCTGAGCCAAAGGAGCCTTCGTGCTGAAATGTCTGCCGCGATGGTCCGGGCAGTGTATCTGATCGTGTGTAAGGAGGCATCGGCTAGATACTGGGACGTGGCCACCAACTTACCCAGATTCTGGTGGGCTCTGAGCTGGTCCGGAGGGATCATGTCCTGGAGCTCCCGTAGCCACAGGACCGAAGCCCTGGCAAAGAAGGCCATGGAGGTTGCCGCCCTCGTTGCCCAGGCTGATGCCTGGTGAGACCTGCGTAGGGCGGACTCAATCTTCTTGTCCTCTGCCCTTAGTGCCTCATTTATGTCCCCAGGGATGTTGGACTTGGGAAACAATGAGTTCAAGGGCTCATCAGTCTCAGGAATCTCCAAAAGGGAGGTCAGGGAAGGAGCAACATTGAACAATGTTCTCTCTACCGCACCAGGGCTTAAGGGGGATCCTAGTTTTTCCCATTGTTTCTGGACTATATTTAGAAAAAGGGGAGGGCAGGGAATATGATTCTGTGAGACAGAGGGCTCAGTGTATATAGCATGGGGACCCTGGGATGTTGGTGGGTTCTCCTGTTCTTGGGCGAGGTTTGCAGTGGTGCAGGCCTTGAGAAGCAGGGAATTGAAGAAGGAATGGCCAAAGAGACCGACAGGAGGGGTGGGTTCGGATGGGGCGATGCCCTCGTCCTCAGACAAAATTAGGCCAGCTTGTTCAGCTCCTGTAGATTCCAAATCCGATGCGGATCATCCATCCAATCCGGAGATTGTGAATGATGTGTGGCCTGTGGGGGTGGCTGTGGGGTGTTGGAGGCCATAAATTGAGCCACAGCCTGGGCTATCATGGACTGGAGGAGGTTCGGGTTCAGGGCCTGGTTCTCAGGAGGGCGAAGTCCTGCTGCATTGGGAGTGAATGTGGGGCCCTGAGGTGTTCTGAGGTGTCCTGACCAGTTATACCCCTCCCTGAAGCCACTTTAGGTTTGAATCTGACTCAGGAATTCCCCTGGGGGGAGACCAGGCCCCTGGGGCTGAGGCACTGTGCGAAGAAAGGGGCTCAAATATAGACCTTCCCATTGTGCCTGTCAGATCTGGGGAGGCCGCTCTCAGTCTTTGGCACCCTTCCTCCCTCTGTGGCTCCCTGCTTGGCCGGGCTCGCTTGGTGATGCTCTTACCACTTGCCTCTGATTGGGGACTCCTCTTGGCCGGCTCGCTGCCTTTCTCTGCCATGATGAGTTGCTCTGGTCTCAACCTTGGCAAAACGCACCCCCTCAGCGCTGTACTTCACCAAGGGAGTCTACAGAGATACTTCAGCCCAAAAGGGGGTGGGCGGGGAGTTAATGAGCACCCCGATCACTTAGGATCGATCAGGCCTTCCCTGGTCGAACCTGCTCTCTCGACGATCCTGCCACTGATGATGTAATACTGCCTTCAGAAGAAAGTTCCAGGCAGTCTGGGCCTCAGCCACACACAAAATGGCTGCCAAGGGCTTTTGCCATGCACAAAAGGGCCTCCGAGGGCTTCAGTCACACACAAAATGGCTGCCGATGACTTCAGGCACACTCAAAATGGCCGCCGAGGCTTCAGCCCCACACAAAATGGCCGCCGGTGACTTCAGCCACCCACAAAATGGCCGCCAGTGACTTCAGGCACACTCAAAATGGCCACCAAGGCTTCAGCCCCACACAAAATGGCCGCCGGTGACTTCAGCCACCCACAAAATGGCCACCAGAGACTTCCACTACTCACAAAATGGCTGCCGAGGGCCTCAACCACATACAAAATGGCCACCGGGGCTTCAGCCACACCCAAAATGGCCACCGGGAGGCAATTCAAAATGGCGGCCGCCAATTTCACGCCCTAAAAAACGGCCGTTGGAAGAAGGCCTTGAGGCCTAGGGTCTAAGCTGCAACGAGCCCTCGTTCGGGTGAATCGCCTGGGCTCCTAAAGCAGCTGGTGGCATGTGATTAGGCCAGCTGGAAAAGCTGTCGTCCAAGGCCTGACAGGCCCTCCCGGCTCCGAAAATTGGGCTGCGCCCAAATTCTCACCTGCTGCTCTCTGCTGGGGCCGAGGGACCTGGGAAGGCTCCCTCCAGGCTTGATGAGGCTCTGAAAACGACCTAAATCAAAGGTTTGATCTTGCTGTCCCTAACTGAGGGAAAACAAAGAAGGGAAAAGTTTCCCCCCCCCCAGAGGGAGAGGATTGTGAGTCTGTCAGCCTGAATAGGCTTCAGACTGGGATAATTGATCTTTCTTCTAGATATAATCGATTCTGAATCAATAATAAAATAACAAATAATAATAATAGCCTGAGCTAAGTAATTAAATAGAATTAAACAGTCTTCTGCTCCAGGAGCGAAGACAAAACGCGTCTTGGGGCAAAGAGACTAAGTCTAAAACTGGGGTGCAGTTGGCACAGAGGGGGCGGTACTAAATTTCAGACTTAGTCTAATTGGAGCAGATAGATTAAGACAACCCATCCGTGGGTTCTCCATCCAATCATGCTGGAGAAGAGTTACGACAGTATCTTTCCTCATATTTATTATTAGTACAAAAATTTTTGTTCTAGAGGATATGTTGTTTGTTTCTTCTGTACCTTCCAGTACACAGCGAGTTATAGTAACAAGTGTTATTTCCACTCCTGCCACAGTGACTTAGGGACAGAAAGACAATGTGTCCAGTTATGTTTACACTGTTGTGCATTCTTGAAAAGAAAAAGGTATAAAACCTATGAGAAATAGCACAAAATGGGAAGTGACAGCCAGCATATGCTAATGCTCTATAACAAAAAAACAAAAATGGTTCAGGAAGAAAAATGTTACCAGTATAGCACTAGGAAATAAATGTCCTAGCAAATCATAAGCAGAACAATTTCAACATTTTATCAAGACGAAGGTCTGTATTTTTTGCTAACCAATCTCTACTTAAGCAAAAACAACTCTACCCTTTTCTACCATCTAATATCCATCTTTTATTTATCTAGATGAAACAAGTATGTCAGAAACCTGAAATTGATTATGAAAAATGTGAGTGTGTGTGTGTGTGTGTGTGTGTGTGTGTGTGTGTGAGAGAGAGAGAGAGAGAGAGAGAGAGAGAGAGAGAGAGAGAGAGAGAGAGAGAGAGAGAATGAATATGCCTGGGTGTATGCGTGTATTAACAGAAGAACATGTAACATTTAGAAACCATCATATTTAAAGACTCTGAGACTTGCTGTCATGAGAGACTGCTCAACCTTTATATATGGCATTTGCAATTAGCAGAATCATTTGTGCTCCACAGTCCCCACTTTAAAACAAAAGGTTTGTGAACAGGAATTCAAGTTCTCCTCCCTTTCTTCGGTCTGCTGAACCAGAAAGAAATGAGGAAGAGTGCTTGCTGAAGAAAATGAAAAAAGAAAATTGTTACAGCAACTCTTTTACTTCTTCAATCAACCCCATGGTTAAGTTTTTAATGCTTCATGCTGTAATAATTAATTTTATTACTGCAATAGCAAGGACAAAATATTTTTTTCATATTGCAAAATTGTTTGAGTGGCAGCCAGAATTTGATCAATTAAATATTTTGCAGCCACTTACTTCATATTTCATCATGCACTGAACAGATTTTAGAAAGCTGTCAACCCATATCCTTATTACATTCTTGAGACTAGATAACTATGACATCAGATGGTGATAACCTTAATGTGTTAATCAGAAAACAATTCCTATTCACTGTCTGATTTTAGTCAGACAGTTTTTAATACTACCCCATTCAAACATAGGGCTCTTCAAAAATCAATTTTCATTATTAGTACAGATTAAGTAAAAATTTAAAAGACCTTCAGTCTTGTGAATAGTGCAAGGCTAAAGGAAATAGCGAGTGGCACATTGTAGTAAAATTCAACTCTGAATTTTGAAGGCAAATTGAAGAAGCCAATTCAATCAAATCTTTAAACCAAATCAAACTAGAAAATAGAATCAAATTATGAAGTTGAGCTAAGAGGCTCTAAAATGAATCAACTATATTTAGACATTCAGATCAAATCAAATCATTCTGAATCAGTCTTGATTGGACTGTAGAACAGAATTAGACCATTTTTTTTGCTTGATATTCACAGGACTAGTAGGCACACATGGAAGCCTAACCCCTACATTCATGACTATCCTCACAAATACAAAGCGAAATGTAGCTATTGAAATGTATTCGCATTCTGGAAGCCAAAATGTGTTTTCATAAGATATGAAAGATACATAAATCTTAATGGAAACTGTTAACTTTCCTGGGTTTGGGAGAGTTCAAAACTGTGAAACATTAACATCCACTCCATGCACAAAATGCTATATACAAAGAACTAAGAATGAATTCATATACAACAGAAAATACAGCGTTGTATTTGATAAGGACTCAAATAAAATTAAATGCATATTAAATGCATATGTGATTATGGATCATTTATGTTAAGATATACCATGGCTTGCTTGCTTTGAAATATCTTGAATTATTTGTGCAGCAAGCCAGACTTTACTGTTTAGTCACCCTGACAGTAATTTTACCATAGAGAAATGTCTGTATATTTATTAATCAGTCTGTGTCTTGCTTTGCTGGATTTTCTGCAATTAGTGTTATAGCAATTTAAGTTCTAGTGTTATCCAAAGGATAGATACAACATAGTTCTCTCCTCAATTCCTATACTTTTGCATAACTATTTTTTTATATTATGGGTGGAACAATTGTCAACAGTAATAATAAGTAATCTGATATGTATATTTTCAAAAGGTAACCAATTCAAATCTGTAATGTGTGCATATGTCACAATAAGGTGAAAACAGAAAAGCAATTTCCTCTTCTGCTTGGTATAATTGAGTGTCAAAACACTCTAATATTTTTGCTTTTTCTTAAAACCATGTTAGAAGTGGGAGAAAAATTGACTATAGTGCTCGAAATTTGTGTGACACAGAAGAGCAAAGAATCAAATCCCTGTAACACAATGTGTAAAAGCAGGATTTGTGCACTCTGTTATACATTTTTCACTTTCTACTTGACCTAAGACTGACTAGTACCCTATCTAACTTCCCTCTAAGATATATTTCTCTGTTGCTGATCTTAGTTTTATGATTCATTTATCTGTGTTTGAAACTCTGTTTTACATAATGTGACACATAAATTGCATACTGGTGTCAAAATTGCCCGTCTCTGTGAATGAGACTATTTTAATCTTCTGAGTTTTACTATCTGTTAAAATCTGTTTGAATATAAGCATTTTTGTTACTGCTTGACATTTATGACAAAGCTATTTTACAGTGTGGTAACTATGTATAGCCAGACATACAGTATGACATAGACATGTGCTTCAACCACATGCAACATTGGGGGGGGGATGACCACAGTTGTAGAATATACATTGTGGTCTTTGTTGTTCACATATACTTTAAAGATCTGTGGCAAGGTTCAAAGTTCTAACTAGAAATATGATATGGAGTTCAGGAACTTATAAAACTAAAATCACCCTGGAGAGTATGTGAGTTTGATTAGAGAAAGCCAGCTGAAAAAAAGACTGCTTTAATTCTTTGATCTTTACGTTTTTCAAAGTCAAAATGTATTCCTCTAAACATAAAGAAAATGCATATAAATGAAGACCTCTCTCCTCCCCTTCCCTCTCTTATATTGAGGAAATTTCTTTTGAGCTGAAAAATTAGTGTACAATTTCTTTCTTTCCTTATTTCCTTTATTCCTGTGTTATTAGGCTAAGTGGATT
The DNA here is from genome assembly GCF_016545835.1 of Crotalus tigris. Lineage (NCBI taxonomy): Eukaryota > Metazoa > Chordata > Lepidosauria > Squamata > Viperidae > Crotalus > Crotalus tigris. The sequence goes on from NW_024097602.1 coordinate 180,805, forward strand.
TTTTTTTATTGGGAGGGATGATTTTAAAAAAAGCAGACATACAGACACACATACACAGGGACAAATTTACATTTATCTCCTGTATTATGAGCAATCTGATTGTAGATATTTTCAATGCATTACAAATTTTTGATAAGCATTACTTCACTAAAGTGGACTTGTATCAAAGTTATGAGACACACTAAACCCTGATCAGTTAGGTAAATAGGTTTCTTGATTCAGCACTAGCTAAGCATCTCCTCTTTTCTCTTTTGCTGCTTACTTGCATGTCTAAAAATCTAAATTCTGCAATAATGTTGGCAGGAGAGAGAGAGAGAGAGAGATTGAGAGAGAGAGAGAGAGAGAGAGAGAGAGAGAGAGAGAGAGAGAGAGATCTGCAGAGCACAATAAAAGCAGCAGCAAAAGTATATAAAACACTAAATGCAGCACAAATCACAAACAGAAAGTAAAGAAAATATAAAAAACAAGCATTTGCCCTTCACCACCCCATCCCACTCCCCAAAGTCCCTGTAAAACAGTGCTGGAAAAAGCTAAGAAAATTCCAATGATTACTAGATAGCTACAGCTAAATCTTAGTTGATAAAACTGTTACAATATCAGATTCCATGGTAATCATAAAATAAAACAAAATCAATGGGTATATAAATAACTAATAGCTGTTTTGTTACTTGTTGGCAGAAGCAAAGCAAGTCAGAATTTGCAGGGGAGTTGCAGTCTCTCTGTTTTAGATTTTCTGCTACTTTGAAAAGGAAAGATTCCTCTGAACTGAACAGCTCCTATCCTCAAAAACATTCTCCAATCCATTATTCAACTTTTAATTAGGAGTGCCCCAAAACATTTTGCCAATAGTAGTTTGTTTTGAGTCTAGGGAGGTGGTTGTGTTTTCTCCCTCTTAAGAGTGAATTTTGGGGCTGCTACTAAATGTTGGAATGGTAATACTAATAGACTTTCTGATCCCCTTCTGCTTTATTCATACAAGGTCACAAAAAGAAATACAGTTCTAAACGATATTATTTTTTTATATCTGGGCAAAAGACATTTGTTCTAAAATTCATTGCCAACTCTATTTAATCTTAAAAAGGCTGGAAATAATAAACTTTGCATGTTGAATTGTATAATGCTTCCAACCTAAGTGCTTGATGCATGACAAAAAAAAAAAACAAATCCTGGGATTTTTGTGAGCAAGAAAAGCCAATCATCGCAAGATTTAAAATTACAGGGAACATTCTGCATGAAGCTTCAATCCATCAAGTAGTCTCTGAAAAATGAGGTAATTTCCCTCAATAATTTGCATATTAAGAGCTAATTCAATATTACAAAGCAAAGTCCAGTTGCACATTAATTGCAGAAGCAATGCACAATTTCCTGATTAATGTTTCATGCCTAATATTTCTCCATGCTTTGTGAGATGCTAAATAACAACATGGACAATCAATCTAAAGAAGCCAGAAGAGTGAGACAAGGAATGAGCTTAACTCTCCTAAATCACTGATTGAACATCCATAGAGCCAATGTTGTTGCATGCCTTTGCAGTGTATTTTAATGTTTTAAAGCAATTGTCTTATCAATAACAGTTGGAGCAACATGGAGCAAAAAGACTGAGAATCAAGCTCTGATTGTATAAACATTCGTCTAGGGAAGGGATTTCTATTGGAAGATGGATTTTTAATGCTAATTCTAGTATTTCTATTGCTCGTTGGAAGTCAAGTTCACTGAAGAAGTTAATCCATTTTTACTAAATATTTTCATTTCTATATGCCAGATGTATTACCAAAATATTTATATGAATATATCTTTGATTATTATTATATATCATCACACCATTGTCATCTATTAGTGACCACTTAGATTTTTCTCCACAATGATCTATCCCTAACCAGGTTTTCTAACCATTGACCATACCTCGTTGCTGACCATCTTCTTCTTCTCTTTGCTAAAAAATATGTTCTGGTGCCTAGGTAAATTATCAAATACTTATTTTTTGAAAAGGTAGTCAGTAAACAACATGGTATCACAGACTATCTTTTTTGTTTAGGAAGTAACTTAAAATGATGCACTTGGTTGATCTCTATCAGAAGATCAAAGGAACTTGACACAAAGCTTCCCAGCTCACTGTGAAGAAAGAACAAAGCAAACTGAGCACATGAAGTATATAAAGCTGACCTAATATATGAAACCAGAGCACCTTTACAACTTAAGGTTAAGATGACTTTCTAAATTTGCAACACACTTATTTATATGCTTTCTTAATTACTTAATTACATAGTTACTTACTATGGCTCAATTCTGCTCAGTTCCAAAAAGCCCAAGGCAGATTCTGAGCCATATAGGGTTTAAAGGTGATAACCAGCACCTTGAATTTCATAAAAAAACATATTAACAGTGAATGCAACTTCCATCACAGTGGTGTCACATGTCCCATATCTATCTGGGTCACCACAGGCTACACCACCAGGTCTTCATTGACAGCCCCAGATATAACAAATTGTAATAGTCTAATTATAGGGTGACAAGGGTATGACTGAATAATGTCCAACAATCATAATACATGATGCCACATAACAATGAGTTTCGGGAAGCTATGCTTATCATCTCTGTCTGTCTGTCTGTCTGTCTGTCTGTCTATCTGTCATCGATTTATCATCTATCTTAGATATTTTGCTTCATTACTGTAAACCACCAAGAGTATTGGGACTGCATCACTAATCATTTAAATTAATAAATATATAAAGACCAAGCTAGCCCTGTTTTGTGTGTGTGTGATTGAGTGTGCATGTTTGTACATGGATTGTCCTCCCAGTGGGATTTTGGCAAGCATACATGAGCCTGCAAGGCAATGTCTATATTAGAGATACCAGCCTGAAGAAACTAGAGGTTATATGCTTCCAATAAAATTGGTATTTGGTTGTGTTTCTGATAAGTAATGGATCATTAGCAGAGAACTTTCAATATCACATCATGCAATGAAGACTGAAAACTTATTTTAGGCCATCTATATTATTAAAATGTATTATTTTAAAACCAAATTGCCCACAGCCATGATAACAGAAATCAGTAAGGGAAATTTATTTATTTATTTATGAGACTTATATACCGCTTTAAGTGCAAGCACTCTCTAAGCGGTGTACACCAGTAAGCAATGTATATATATATTTACATTGCCCCCAACAATCTGGGTCCTCATTTTACCTATCTCGGAAGGATGGAAGGCTGAGTCAACCTTGAGCAGGTGAGATTTGAACCGCTGACCTGCTGAACACAGTCAGCTAAAGTGGCCTGCAGTACTGCACTCTAACTGCTGCGCCACCTCGGCTTGCATAGATCTATCTGGTGGTGATCATGGCATATGAGAAATTATGACTTGGACTATAGATAGGCTAAAATAAATATAATAAAATAATAGGTGCTTCAGGTGCAATCCCTCAAAACTTGGAGCAACATTTGAACACAATCAGCATTATCAAAATCACCATCAATCAATTGCAAATGACAGCTTTACTTGGAACAGTTTACATTCTGTAATGATACCTTTAACACACTCAAACAACATCTGCCTATGCCAACTCCTTGGAAAGGAATTGATAAGTGGATTAAAAAATGTTAAATCCAGTATAAACATCTGGCTGACTGTGTGACCAACCATAATAATAAACCTGCATTCCATCCTAATCTCAACAACTGTGATCTGATTTATAAGATGTATAATATGATATGATTTCATATCAAAGCATATGATATAAAATGACACTGAAGTCTGGAAGGAGTATTATGGAAATCTATGTGGGAATAATGAATGTTGAAGAGTAGAATTTATGCTATGAAAGTTATAAAAGAAGATGAAATGAACATTATAAATGCATCATAACTTGTTTATCACATGTACACAGGGTACATTTTTGGTTGATGATGCGAGGAATGTCACTATTGCTTCCTTATGCAAAGGTAGCAAAAATGAATACAGAAACTTCAATGGTGTTAGTTTATTAAGAGTGTCTGGCAAGGTGTTTGGCAGATTTCTGATGAAAAGTGTATTAGAGGTGACAATGAGCAAAATACAGGAAGTGCAGTGTGGCTCTATACGTGGCTGGATAACATCCCTGATTCTTTCACTCTAGCTCATTATTAAGAAATATATAAATGTGAGAAAGTGAATTTTACATTGTTGTTTTGGATAAAGCATATAATAAAGTGAATAGGTTTGAATTATGCATTGCTTTGTGTGAAGGTAGAGTTGACGTTTTGCTATTGAATGCTACAAAAGCAGTATAAGATGGAAGTAATTATGTATGAAAACAAATGGAATGCTCTGTGAGTAGCTCAATAATGAAAAGATAGTAAGAGAAGAATATGTGATGTCTCTGACTGCCTTTAAGAATAAATGTACAGAGAACACTTGTAGTGATATTAGCAATGTGTTTGTTAGGTGCACAAACGTGAATTATTTTTGTATGCAAATGATGCCATGCTATTGTCTAAAAACATTAACAATTTAATTAAAATTACATAATATGATGTAACTGAAAATTAATAGATCAAAAATGATGACAGGATGGGTACATTGATTCTAAATAATACAAAATGAAGGACATTCAAGTGGGTAGGCCATATAAAGAAAATGAATGAGGACACAACTACAAGACACATATGTGAAGGAGAGATCCAGAGGAAGAACATTAAGAAAGTCATATTAGATAATGCTGATGACATTTGCAAAATGAGAGGATCAGACATTGAAAAAAACAAAATACATGAAGTATGGTAGAAGCAAGGGCAGTTTGCAAGAGGTGAAGGATTTGGATAGATATAATTAATTCCGTTGATCTAATCGAGATTTTTTTTCTTATCTCATGCCTTACTATTGGTTTATTATTTTTATTCCATTTCCTGAATGCCGTATAATGTTCCCTATCCCTGAAATGGAATTCTGTAGTTTATCTGTAATATATTGCAATTGGCAAATCAAATGGGAAGAAGAAGGAATAGTAGAAGCAGCTGAAGAAAATTAAAATATAATAAAATATGTATGCATTCTTTCAGCACACATGGGAGAAAGATTTCTTGTTTACATGAAAAAAATATGTATTAGTATAAGCAATGCAAGTTAGCCATCAATTATGGTTTTATATATATAATCAGATTCAGAACAAAATGAAACTATCAAAGAACAGATATTTGAAACTTTTGGATCCTCCACCAGGCCAAGGTGAATTCAGCTGATGATTTGCTTGGCTGATTCACAAATTAATTAATTGATGTTGGGAATTGTAGCAAGCACCTGCCACTAAGAAGGGGAGCAGATTTTGCTACTGGACCTTTAGCAAAGAAATTTGGCTTGGCAAAGTATATATAGAGGTAATGGATGTGAATTGCTTCTTCTATACATTTATGAATAGGCAAAAAAAAGAGACACCTCATTTCTGTTAATGTGATTTTTGTAACATTGGCTAAAGAAACTTGTGATGTTTCTAAATGTCTGGAAAAATCTTGTCCATTATTGTTTGAAACATCTCCTCAATGCCTTCAGTTAAAAGACAAAATCAATCTGAAATGGGATTAATTTTGCTACCTATAGAACAGAGATGGACAACCTTTTGGTAGCCAGAGGCTTGCTCTGCTGATGTTTGAAGAGACTAAGGGAAACAGAGAATTTAGCCATGATGCCAAATAGGCAAGGCCATATCAGATATGGACTGCAAGAATCCAGAGAACTAAGAGACATCAGAAAAAAATTTGTGTGCTCTATATGTCTTTGCTGCTGTCTAGGGCCATCAAGATTATTGTAGTTCAGATTTGTTTACTGTATCCAATAGCAATAGCATTTAGACTTAGACTGTACCATAGTGCTTTACAGAAGTCTCTGAGTGGTTTACAGTGTCATCCTATTGTCCCCCAACAATCTGGGTTCTCATTTTACCAATCTTGGAAGGATGGAAGGCTGAGTCCATCTTGTGTCAGTCAGGATCAAACTCCTAGCTATTGACAAGAGTTAGCCTTTAAAACTGCATTCTAACTACTGGGCCACCATGGCTCATAGGTTTTAGGTGAAGCTAATACTGTATGTGTTTGATGTTGTATGTGTTTTGGCATATGAAATAAGGTTTTTGTTGGCTTTGTTACACAATTCACAATATAATTTTCTGCATTTTTTCACTCAAAAAATAGTAGGTTATTGGATTGTGTGTGTGTGTGTGTGTGTGTGTGTGTGTGTACTTGCACTATTGAAGTTCAGCAACTGAGAATGAGTAGATTTTAGGCTGTCCCCAAAAGAGATTAAGGTTGCTATGAGGATAGCATGAGTGATTTGAGAAGTCAGCCTTTCATAGAATAGAATTTCATATGATTTCATGCATATGGGGAAAGCTTCTTTCTTCTCTTTCTCAAGGTCCAGGTTTTCTTTCTGTTCAGAAATCTACCACTGAGGAGCTCTGCACAAATGGAAAGATGATCAAAGTTTAGATAGACAGGCACATGGATAATTCAATTAGTCATGACTTCTCCATCACTTTAGTTATCGATTTTAAGATCATTTGATTCATTTTCCAATAATCTTCTGGGTAATCTAAGGATTTTAATTCTGGGCAACATATAGATCATTGATACTCTTCCTAAATAATAAATAGAATATTTATTATCAGTATTATAAGAAAATATTTATTAGAATTAAGTTTAGTGGTTTTCAAGGCAAGTGGTAGATATAAAGGTAAGCTATTTAAGATAAACCTATAATTCAGAGTTGTCATAAGGATCTGAATTGATTCCAGTATTTTGGAATAGTACTATAATAATAGTACAAAGAAACAGTGGGCCATGTTGTTAGCTGCTTCAGAGATTCACTGAAAACAACGGCAACAGAAAGTAGCAAGAATGGTCCATTGGAAATTTAAAAGAAATGCAATTTGCCTATAAGCAAGAACTGGTGTGACTACAAAATAGAGAAAGTGGTAGAAAATGAAAAAAACTAAAGTGGTCTGGGACTTTAAAATTCAAACAGACAAGTATCTGCCACACAATACCCCAGACTAACAATTGTTGATAAAAAGACAAAAAAGACTGAATAATGGATGTTGTAGCACCTAGAGACAACAGAAGAGAAAGAGAAACAACTGGGGAAAAAATCACAAAATACAAAGATCTGCAAAGAAAGATATCTGTGGCAGAAGCAAGCAAAGATAGTCCCAGAAGTAATAGGTGCCTTGGCTGAAATCCCAAGACATCTGGGGCATCTCTTGAACACCACTAGCATTAACAAAATCTCCATCCATCAATTGCAAAAGGCACATTTATTTGGAAGAGCTTATATCCTGTGGTGATACCTTTCGCATCATCAAACAACAACAGCAGCCTATCCCAGGCCTTTGTGGAGAACTCAGTAGGTGGATAAAAATGCCATATTCAGTTTAAACATCTAGCTAACTGTGATCAATGATAATATGTCTTTTATGCAAATGGATAAAACATAATCAAGATAATTTTATTAAACCTACCCTGTTCCAAAGGTCAAAACATATTTAGAATCATTTGCTTAGTAAAGGCAGATGTTTTTTTTTTCCCCAAAACAATTTTTATTAGTTTTTCATTTTACACCAATGCAGCTTGAGAACCCATGCAGAGATGTGGTGATCATTTTTTTAAAAAAAACCCAATAACGTAATAGATATATACACAATATTTCTTAAAAATTTCCCTCTCTATCTATATAGGATATCATAATGAAATTAATACATTTTCAAATAAATTCATTCATTACTATATCTAACGATCAACTCCATTAATCAATCAAAAAAAAAATTTTCAATCTATAGAGCCCAATACTTTTTCACATATTTAAACTTAAACTTAAAAAACTTTCCATTTATTTAAAATATTATAATCAGATTAATACATTTCTATAACCAATTGATTCACTAATATATCGCTACCTCCAGGTTAAATAGTTAAAGATAAACTAACATTATCTATCTATATATATTGTTATAGACTCATTAAAACATTTCTAAAACAAGTTTTCATTGAATATATCGCTCTATATAAATTTCATTAAACTCGGTTGGCAAAGGGACAACTCCCTTTGCTCAACCGCACCACAGCGAACCAGAACCGGAACCCCCAGATGTTTGGGTTTTGAGGATAGAAATTACACAACATTACATATATATATATATATATATATATATATATATATATATATATATATATATATATATATATATATTATATAAAGCCATGTTCTGTCGACAGCCTCCTCAATGCCCTTCAGAAGTATGGACCTGATCTTCCAGTGTTCATAGAATTGGTCCACAGATTGAGACAGCATTTCAACTAAAGGTATTATTTACTTTGACAGCATTCTCTAGTATATAAATTCAAGATTAAAGGTTATCTGAAAACAAATCTCTGGAATTAAAACTTAATATATTAAGTTACAGACAGCAAAAGACTTCCAGTGGTTCATCTTTTAGCACTTGAATCTGCAACTCAAGTTTTGTCATCATCAAACTAGCACAATTTTTCAGAAGCTACTCTGATGAATGTTCTAAACTTTATAATCATATAGATATATTCTTAGTCTTTTAGTTTTCAGGCTCAGATTTTTGTGAATCCTAATGGAATTCTAAGGATTGAAATACAACAGATATTATTTCCTCTCCAGTTGTAACAGTTACATGCACACACATATGCCCAAACAGATACTTGTGTGTGTATATATATATATATATATATATATATATATATATATATATATATTAAAAAACCCTCTATCTTGTAGTCACCTTACTGTCAATGAGATATTTCCAACATACCAGCCAAGTATTTATGTTCTCTCTCTTTAACTGTTCCTTCAATCTGGCATTCAAAAGATTCTTTTAATAGCATCTTTTAGAGAAGGCTCAATATTTTAAATATAGTTTGCATTTTTTAAAAAAAGTTCCCTATATTAAAAGAATATTATCCTAATCCACATTCTTTTTATTATAAGGCATTGGAAGGTATTGGGAGTTATTTACTAAAAAAAATACCGGCAAGAAGCAGTAAAATGAAGAAGAGAGGAGTAAAATTACTACTGGCTTGCAAGCATTTCAATCTGTTACAGACAGCCTTTCAAGCTGATGTTGAGCCTTGGTTTTAATGAACACTGCTTAAAAGTGCCTGCAGCTAATGCTATAAGCACTTTTTCCTATTCTCACCAATGAATCTACTTAGAAAATGGTGGTATACAGCACAACAGGACTCAGGCATTCCAAGTTCAATGTTTCCCTGCATTATAATTGCTTTATGTTGTTAAAGGTAACTCATTATTTGATTCAAACTGAAAAAAAAAGAACCAGGGGAAGTAAATATTCCCTTTCATTAATGATCAGTGCTTTGAATTTCACCAACCTCAATGCCCAGTAAAAGTATATTTACAAAAATAGTTTGCCCTACTTGGCTATTTCTTCTATATACCTTTCTTCAAAATTAATAACCATCATCATATACATTGTATGTGTTGAGTCCGTCGCGAAATGGTAAGACACGAGAAGCAGTTGTAGTTCTCAGGAAACCTTTATTCTTCAGTTCAGCTTACATTGGATTCTATGGCGGCAAAAGCCCATAACTCGCAGTCTCCTTTTATAGGACTTTCCCGGGTCAAAGTGTTACTTTTCGCGCGCCAGCACTTGCGCATGCGCACAAGCACTGGTGACAGCCTGTCTGGTCCTGGGTAGATTGCACCTGCCCGGGACCGCCTGCAATGCCCCGAGCCCATTTGCAAGGCTCAGGACATAACACCCCTTTCCCCTGGGCTAAAACTACAACCAATGCCAAATAATACACAACCCACTCTTAGTACAATGCTCTGCTCCCCTCCATGTTCGGAGTTCCCCCGTTTTCATTGCCTCAGTGTTTCTACCCTTCTACTGGCTCTGTTTAGCCAATAGCGTTATGTAATCCTCTAAGTATTTAGGAGATTTCCTTGCTCTCTGTGACCTCCTAAGCTCTGGGTGTCTGACAGGTACCCCCTGACTGAGGGGTGATGTGTGTCTGTTCCCCTTGTTATGCCTTGGTGACTCCAATGCCTGGCCTGCTTGCTTGCCCACCGGGCTCGTCAGGCCAGGGCTTCTTCCAGTGTATGACCTGGTTGTCCCGCCTAGCTGTAGGCTCTCTGGCCCTTCTAAGTGACTGTCACTGTTGGGCGTTTCTGTAGAACCTCCTAGGTCGGTCCAAGACCTGTCAGGAGGCTGTCTATCCCCTGAATCCTGTTCTGTGTCTGGGCTTGTGTGGGTTTCAGTACTGTCCCAAAACTCAGTTGTCCCCTGAGTGTAGTCAGAGGTGTTGTAGTTGGGATTTGGTTCCTCGACCACCTCCCTATGTGTTTGCCCCCTTCTAGGGATAGGGTTGAAGTCAGGCCAACTAGGAGGAGTGTGTGCCAGCTCTCTTGCAGGGAATGGATTGTTGGGATGCTCCCAGGTATTCTCTCTGACTGGAGTACTGGGTGATGTGGGTGAGAAGTGATCATGCCCCCGGGGTGACTCCCTGGCTGGAGTAGGCATTGATGCCTGGGTTCTAGTTGGGTTCCCTGACTTCCTGTTGGGAGCAATTGCGGAATCTCGGGATGGGCTGATTGTGGCTTCCCCATTGATAATGGGCATCATTCCATGCCCCTCCCTTTGCCCAAAGGGCTCCCCCTCCCCCCTGGAAAAGACCCAGGAGTCTCAGCGGGAAGGTCCCATCTAGGGCAAAGTTGGTCAATGTGCCGACGCAGGACACGACCGTTGTCCAGGGATACCTCATAGGATAGAGCACCTGTGACCCTGGATATAGATGCGGGGACCCATGTATGACCAGGCCCGTAATTACGAGTCCAAACCGGGGCACCCACAAGTAGTTGCCTAGGTGCCCTGGGGTGTGAGACAGAAGGAGGCAGTCTGTCTGGATGCAACCAGTCAAGCTTGGTAGTCAGTTTGCGCCCCCAACGAAGTTCAGCTGGGCTTCTCCCTGTAGAAGTGGACGGTGTGGTGCAATAAGAAAGGAGGAAGTCAGCCAACCTGTGATGCCAGTCCCCGTAGGGGAGCCTCTTCAAGGCGTCTTTGGTGATGCGAACCATGCGTTCAGCCATACCGTTGGTGGACGGGTGGAAGGGTGCAGAGGTGGCATGATGAATCATGTTAGCCTGCAAGAAAGCTTGGAATTTGGAGGAGGTGAATTGAGGGCCGTTATCAGACACAATGACGTCTGGGAGCCCGTGTGCAGCAAAAATCCCCCTCAGTACCTGAATAGTCTTTGCAGTGGTGGTGGAAGAGACAGGTACAACCTCAAGCCATTTTGAATGGCTGTCAACGAGGACCAAGAAGAATTGACCCTGAAAGGGCCCAGCGTAGTCAATGTGCACCCTAGACCATGGAGACTGTGTTTCCTCCCATCTATGTACAGGAGCTTGGGGCATTTCAGGGCGTGAGCATTGACAAAGGTGGCAAGCATGCACCTTAGCTTCTATGTCTTTGTCTACACCTGGCCACCACAAGTGGCTGCGTGCAAGAGCCTTCATGCGTACAATGCCAGGATGACCCTCGTGGAGGGAATCTAGGACCCTAGTCCTCATTGAGGTGGGAATGACAACTCTGCTTCCCCAAAGCAGACAACCCTGAGAGGTGGACAACTCATTCCTTTTAGACCAGAAACTCTGAAACTCAGGACTAGGACAGTGCTCAGACCATCCAGACAAAACCCAAGAAAGGACACGTGAAAGTGTGTGATCTGTGCCTGATTCAGCGGCTACATCCCTGGCGCTCAGGGGGGACTCGGGCAAGGCTTGAATGGAGAGAGTATTGATGGCTGGCATGGGGTCAGCCTCTATTACCGGCAGGGGTAATCTACTGAGGCCATCAGCATGGCCCATTTCCTTCCCAGGCTTGTGAAGTAGGGAAAAATCATATGCAGACAAGAAGATAGACCACCTGAGCATCCTGGGGGAGATGATTTGGGGAGTTTGTTTATGTGTGGTAAACAGTCTCAACAAAGGCTTATGGTCAGTGAAGACCATGAAATGCCTACCATATAAAAAATCATGGAATTTTTTAATTCCAGCAACAACAGCTAAGGCCTCCCTGTCTATTTGAGCAAAATTGCGCTCAGCTGAAGACAATGTTCTGGAGTAATATGCAACAGGAACCTGAGTTCCATCAACCCTGAGGTGGCTCAGTACAGCACCCACCCCATAAGGGGAAGCATCACAAGCGATGCACACAGGAAGGGACTCATTGAAGTGAGCAAGTACACTGTTAGAAGTGAGCAAGGCCTTGACCTCATTGAAACTAGCCTCATGAGTTTGTGACCACTGCCATACTGCCTGTTTATCTAATAGCCTGTGAAGAGGCTCAGCTACACTAGCCTTGTGTGGAAGAAAGGAATTGTAGAAATTCAGAAGGCCCAGAAAAGCCTGTAGTTCGGCCTTAGACTTTGGCCTAGGGGCTTGCATAATGGCTTTTAGTTTGGATTCAGCAGGATGAATCCCAGCAGCATCAATTTTGAATCCCAGAAACTCAGTAGAAGGCACCCCAATTTTACATTTGTCCTTCTTGAGTTTGAGTCCCGTTTTCCTGAACCTTAATAGGACAGCCCTTAGCCTTTCAGCTAGAATGTGTGTGGAGTCTCCTGCAATTAAGACATCATCAAAATAGGGGCAAACCCCTGGTATACCCCGTAGTGTGTTTTCCATTGCGCTTTGGAAAATCCCAGGAGCGACATTTACTCCAAATTGAAGTCTCTTTACCTTGAAAGCCCCTCTGTGGGTCACAATAGTCTGAGCTATAGCACCGTCATCATCAACAGGCAGCTGTTGATATGCTTGAGCTAGGTCAAGCTTTGCAAAAATGTGCCCCCCCTTGAGGGAGGCCAGGATGTGACTGACCACAGGAACAGGATAGGCATGTTGCTGCAATGCCTTATTTAGAGTGCATTTGTAATCAGCACAGATGCAAATGTCCCCATTTGCCTTAAGAGGCGTGACAATGGGGGTCTCCCATGGACTGGAGTCAACTGGTTCTAGAATTCCCTGTTGGATCAGTTTATCCAATTCAGTGTCAATTTTACTCTTTAAAGCAAAAGGGACCCTTCTTGCTTTAATTCTAATGGGAGTGACGGTTGGGTCTAGCTTTAAGGACACAGGAGGTCCTTTGAACGTGCCCAGCTGGGGGCTGAAAACATCTGCAAATTCTTTGCAGACTTCCTGTAGGTCGACTGTTTGTAGGCTGTTGAGCCCTGTGACATGTATTCCCAAGGCCTCAAACCAATCGAGTCCTATGAGACTCATTCGTTCACCCCCTACTACTAATATGTCTAGTGGACCTTCAAAATCCTTATACTGTACGTTAAGGGTGGCCTCCCCCTTAACACACACTCTGGAGTTTTGAAAGTCTGTTAACACAATATCAGAAGGCCTCAGCTTGGCCTGAGTTCCACTACCGGAACAGATCTTCCTAAAAGTGTGCATAGAAATGATCAGAAGTGCAGACCCCATGTCCAGTTCCATAGTTAATGGAACCCCTTGTAGCTTCACTTTAAGTGACAGCTTTTTCTTAATGGGCTTGTGTGTGCCTGTCCTGTAGATGCTTCTTCGTGAAGCGCAAAACCCCACCCTTTTCTGGCTGTGGACCCTGGTACCTTTCAGGCGCAATTCTCCCTGAGGTTGTACCTTCTGACGGCCCAGGCACACAGCTGCAATGTGTCCTTGTTTTCCGCACGCCTGGCAGATAGCGGAGCGGAACTTGCAGTTGGTTCTCTTGTGGCGACCTCCACAACCGATGCACTTGGGGAGCTCTGAAGAGCTTCCTCTTGGTTTTCCTTCCTTTGTGGGGTGGAGACGGTCCACTTCCTCGTCCGGATCCTCCTCGGAGTTTCTTTGGACTTCTTCCTGGTGCACAGATGCAGCATCTGGACTGTTTCTGATCGGCCACATGTTCTTGATGGCACCGCCCGCTGCTTCTTCTGCGGTGACCTCTCTCAAGGCATCTTGGAAAGACAAGTCCTCCTTGGCGAAAAGTCTTTGTTGCAACTCTCGATGCCTTAGCCCGCATACAAACCGGTCCCTCAATCGTTCTTCGAGGTCCTTGAACTCGCAATGTTTGGCGGCTTTCCTCAGTGCGGCGATGTACTCCTTGGCCAATTCTCCGGGTCGTTGATCCCTCTGCACGAAGGTGTGGCGCCACGCGATGACGGACATCTTAGGTTGGAAGTGCTCCATCAATAACTTCTTTAGATCTGCGTAGCTGACAGACTCTAAAGGAACAGGTGCTGTGAGGTTCTCCGTGATTTCGAATGCGTCTTGACCGCAAACGCACAGCAGGGTGGCAGCCTTCAAGCTCTCTTTCCTCACCTGGTTCACCTTGAGGTAGTTTTCCACCCTGGCTGCGTAGGATTCCCACCTCTCTGGATGTGAGACGTCGAATTCCGAAAGCCTTCCAATCTTCGCCATTTCGTATCAGGAAGGGTCTATCAGCCAGCCTACCCCCGAATGCCCGCTGGATTGGCGGGTAGCTGCCGAGTCAACGCCCTTCCTGCCGCTCCGGACTCACTCGGGTAAGCTTACACCTTCTCTTTTCCGATGTAAGGCAATCCCACCTTCGTCTCCAGTGTTGAGTCCGTCGCGAAATGGTAAGACACGAGAAGCAGTTGTAGTTCTCAGGAAACCTTTATTCTTCAGTTCAGCTTACATTGGAATATATGGCGGCAAAAGCCTCCTTTTATAGGACTTTCCCGGGTCAATGTGTTACTTTTCGTGCGCCAGCACTTGCGCATGTGCAGAAGCACTGGTGACAGCCTGTCTGGTCCCGGGCAGCTTGCACCTGCCCGGGACCGCCTGCAACGCCCCGAGCCCGCTTGCAAGGCTCAGGACATAACAGTATGCAAGGTCTAAAATTAAAAAAAATGTAGAGCAGACTGAATTTCCTACTGTGTGAATCTCTCAGAAGGTGATATATTATGTCTTAGTCTCTAAGTTTTGCCTACTCCTTCGAGGATAACTTTAAATGCCAGATAAAAGAATTTTTATAATATAAAAAGGTCGTATGGCATTGATGACCAATGTTTTTCCAAACAGCTAGATATCTCCCATTATCTCAAAGGTATTTTTTTCTTCAAAAGGCAACTGGACTGCTTTTTCCTTGAGGAAGAAGAAGAAAATATTTTGTTTCTCATCCAAGAAGCTTCACCAGTTCTGATGGCAGGGGATGGAAGGATAGCTACTGACAGTTGAGACTGGATGGTGGGGGGATGGAAGTATAGGTTCTGATAGGATGTTGGGGGGAGAAATGGAAGGATTGTATTTCTTTGTAATCATGTAGTCATTAACACACTCTCTCTACATGACTGCAAAGAAATACATAGGGAAAAAAATTTGGGGGGAGAAAACTGGATGACTGAGAATCTGCACAGACATATTTCCCATTAGATTGTATTAATTATTACAGAAGAAGAAGACAGAAGAAGAAGAAAAAGATACAGTTGTTTGAATACTTACTTAGTTACAGTCCTGATGTGGAAAATGAGAAGAATTTTGAATTAGCATGCCTAATGTTGATGAAATCTCTTACCTATAAAAATATATTGGAAGTCCACACTTTCTCATCGCTGTTATAAAACTGTTCTCACTAGTTGTATTGTGCAATTTATTTTCTAGAAATAACAAAATAACATAGAAAAGATATTCCTTTGGAATCATCAGAGCAAATTGGGGAGGTTTATGAAGTCTATATAATTTTCATTAAAAAGAGGTTGAGATGAATTCTGGGACTTTACTCCATCTCTTGGTTATGTACTGTATAGACTTGGGGCATTTTCTTCATCCTATAACCTCCCAATTTGCTGTTTCATGGAATTGGATTCTCTTGGTGAAGAGTACAATATTTGTACTCTTTGTACTCAACCATTCTACTCAGTAACCAGAGTAACTCATAGAGATAAAATGAGAGGAAATCTCTAGAGGAAAAATGAAATTGCAATCTAATAAGTAAATAAGATTTGCCTACAATCAGCATATGTGTGGGGTTGAGAAAGAAGTGCCAGCTGGGTGATTTTGGGCCATTCAGTCTCTCTCAGCCCAATTCACAACAGGGTTGTTGTGAGGATGATAGAAAAATGAATAAGAATTTGTTATGTTCACCACTTTGAGTTATTTGTAAAGCGAATAAAGATAGCATAAAGTTTTAGCAAATAAATAAATAACACATAAAATATATTATGTTTTATTATCTAGAGCCAGTTTGGTCTCATGGTTAAAGGCACAAATTTAGAAAGTAGGAGACCGGGAGTTCAAGTCCTGAAAACTAGATTGATGACTTTGGGCCAGTCACTCTTTCTCAGCCCAACCCACCTCACAGGGTTGTTGTTGTGGAAGAATGGGAGGGGGAAGTATGTAAATTATGTTAGCCTTTGTTATATCTTGATCAGAATGGGACATTTTTATTTTCACCTGGAACTATGATCCCTATACCCTAAACTTGCCTAAAAAAGTTTTATTTTCCTTTTTTTGATAAATTTTTGGTATGGAGTGGTTAAGAGATAAAATGGATGCAATTTGAGGTATCAGTTTATCCACAAATACTATAAAAATGGAAAAGAAAATCAGACTTGCTGGCTATAGGGCTACAAATAGGATGCTAGTTCTCCACTCTTGATTTAAATAGACAGAAACCTCCCAACTGTCCAGCAGATGTTTGGTTTAGATTAATTACATAGTTTCAATGGGATATAGAGGAGTGAGAAACCTTTTAAAGTATGGAGCATGAAATTCCAAGAAAGCATAGTGGGAGCTTCACCTTATCAGGAATAGGCTCTCTTCTTAATTGTACTTGTACATAGAGCCTTATTAATGTGCTAGATATTATATATCAGAACTGTATAATTATCCATCACTGACCTTTTTCATATGCTCAAACCTACATACTAGATCTGTGCTAAGTAGATATACTTATGAAAATGTGCCACAATTATCCTTTTGGAGGAGGTAAGCAAGATGACTGTCCTTGTTGAGATACTATGCATCATTTCAGATCCCTCATCCAGCAGTTCTAGTAGCTAGAAGAGGCACATATGTTTCACAAACACAAGAAGCCTTTTCCAGCTATTAAAACTATCAGATAAGGTGCTCAAAATCATATGAAATGAAGCAATCTGACTGCTTCATGGGTAAAACCAGGGATCTTGCTTTCCTATGCAGGTTCAAAGGAATATTTTAGATCATTATCATGAAATACCCTGAGTAAATGTGAATTTCTTATGGAACAAGGAACATTTTGAATTAAAATCTTCTTGATGAACTAGTTTTTCTTTTACTTTTTTCTCAATGAAAATGAGAGATAAAAAAGCCAAGGACAACATCATTTCAACCTAACCCTCACCTACTGCACCTCTGATCTTTTAATTGAACTGAAAGATCAGCAAATAACCCCCGCCAATAATATTGCTTTAATATTCCAAGGAAAAAAACATAAACTGTTACCTACCGGTGAACTTGCTTTATTCCTCCCACCTTTCTGATCATCATAGACTGAGAATAGTTTTAGATAATCTTCACAATATGATCCAGACTAGATTCTGAGGATGCTCCCCAGCAAGGTAATATATGTGATGTTTCTTTGGAAAAGAATTCACAAAACAGGTTCTGACTCTATGAATATTTGTTTCTCACAGAGATCTTCTAGACCAAATTTGAACTGTGGGTTGGCGTCTTTGTCTAAGGATTGAATCTTTTATACACAAATACTGAAAATCCTAATCTTCTTCAGTCATTCAAATACAGCAATTATAAACAGAAAATGATTATTCCACTCTCATGTTCCTCACAATTGCTGTTTTTACACAAGAGGCTGTGTATATATATAAAGCCAAAACCCTGGCCCAAACTCTTTATGGAATTCCCATATGGATATGAGGATTGTATTGAAAGAACCCAGGCTGTTTTTCTTAGGAAACTTCTGGGCCTTCCTCCCTGTGTTGGATTTGCTTCGATGTACCTGGAACTGGGCATTCGTTCAGTCAAATGCATGGCGTGGATTAACACCTTTAAATGATGATTTTGGGTGCTCTTTTCGGCAGTCCCTGGTAGCTACCTCTCCCTGGTGTTTGCTGACTCTCATACTTCTCATTGGGAGAGGGAGCTGATGAAGAAACTCCACTTGCTAGGTTTTACAGGGGATGCTCTGGGAGATTATGGTCTCAAGGACGCCCAGTTTAGGATAAAAAAGTTTTCTAGGCTTAATAGATCTTCAAAGGGTCCATCAGTTTGCTGAAGGCTTAAGGAAAGCACTTCTTTAATGCTTCTTCATTATGTAACATTGCCTCTTTATTTCTAAGAGGAAACCAAATGGTCGATATTGATTTGCTTGCTCTGCTGCTTTCTTCTCCTCTGAACTTGTGGTAGCTTTAAGGTTCCAGTTAACTTTCAACCTCTTGCACTAACTTACCTGAGACAACTATCTGGCACAAAGTATCTCATCAAAGTAAATGGTGTCATTTACTTTGACAAAGCACACCATATTTTCTCTGTGGTGTGACATCCCTCATCAATGGAATGAAGGTATATTCTTGGTGCATAATGCTGGAGAATTCTCACTCCAATCAAGAGTGAGAGATGTCTTACCCTTGCTATGTTTTTTTTTTCTTTTTAAATGGAAAGTTTCCAAGAAGAATTTTTGCACCAAGGCAGTGTCATGACATTCTCAGTGCAAAAGTTAAAAAGGGGAATTTTAAGCAAAATGGAATCAGCAAGATCTCTGCCTATGATTGCATACCAAAAGCAAAGAAGTCAAATAGGAATAAACCAGTTATCCCAATCTGGTTGACTGAGAACTCAGTAAATTGGAGTTCCAGAAGACAGCAAATTGAGAAAGGCTGAGATAATCAGCTATATATTAGACAAATGCACTCTGAGGAAGGTGCTCTTTGCTCATTTAAATGAAGCCTCATGTTTCTAGATCTTATTGTCAATATATATTGACCTCCACTTCATTAGAAGGTTTATATTTCTTTCAACCAAGTACATTATTTAGATGTGGAATCTGGCTCTCTTTTTTTAACCAAGGAAAACAAACTGAAAATCTGCTGGCACAATTATGTACTCAGATAATAAGACTAAGGCTGCTGATTAGTTGATTTATGCACTTATATTTTGTACCTCTCTAATTTAGTAGTTTAGTCAGGAGCTCAGTCATATGTGCTGCAGTTAACCCACAAACTTATTGATTTTTTTTGTTATTGAAGATTTTTGAATAAGCAGCACATTCTAAATTGACAATAACATAAAGCAAACAAGAAAAGAAAGAACAAACAAAAATATGTATTCCACAAACCTTTATTTTAGGATTTCATAAATATACATATTTTCTTCTTTCCAACCACCTCATTCTGAGGCTTAAATTATCTCTGTTGCTTGGTTAAGCTGAACTAAAAGTATTTCTATATTTTTTTCTTTTTGAGTGTAGACTCCATCCATTTGTCAGTTTACAACGAAGCTCTCCATTCAGTTATGTATAATTCTCAGTGATTCTATAGATCACAGAAATGCTTAATAATTTATTTATCACCACAACAACAATAAATAGGAAAAACAATTAGATTTACAGAAGTGGCCTTAAAATAAACTTAGAGCATTATCTCTTTATCATCACTACACTTCAATATTACAAACACCATTATCACTATAGAACAAAATCCCTCATCTAGCTTGACAGGCACCATTAAGATCAGATAATACAAGTGAAATTAGAGTTTTTTACAAATTTAAAGGATGAAAGAGTAATGTGAAGTTCTGAAGGATGGGAGAAACAAAAGTCACTTCTCCTTTTATTCACCCTAAAGATATCCCAAAATACAACAGGCTGGATTATTACAATCTGACAGTTAGTAATATATATTTTACTATGACCAAGGTGTTTCCATAAAGAACAATACCAACCAAGAGTCATAAAATATGTTTCTTGTCCATGAAGCCATTTGGCCAACTTACAACTATGACATTCTTAAGAAAGAGTAAGATAAGCGATTTAGAATTTGGAGCTGAGAATTATTTAGCTAAAATGCATCTTTCCTACCATTTTTTTTCCACTGGCCTCATCCAAACCAACAGAACCTGCAAGTACTATTTGAAAACCTACACATAAAATTCTTTAGTAGTTCAAATTATATATTTAAACAGCATACTCTAAGATACTTATTATAGTACTGATTTATATTACTCAGGCTGAATCCCTAGTCAGCAATGGAGCCATCTCTAACCCTGAACAATGGAGAAGCTTGGGAGAATACTGTGGCCAAAAGTGTTAAAGTGATTAAATAATAACAATATGATTGTTATTATTAACACTTTTGGCCACAGTATGCATCATTTGTCTTTCATGATTTTTTTAAAAAAGTATTCCAACTGGAAATCTAGATACAAGAATAGATTATCATGGGACTACATAATTTGTTTCCTTTAAAAGTGCAAATTTTGTTGATTAAAATCTGAGAATCGCAGGAAATAAGAAGAATAGAAGTTAATAAAAAAGAGTACAAGTTAAGAGCTTTTGCAGATGACTTGGTGGTTACTTTATCTCAACCTACCTATTCTGTAGTTAACTTACTACAGCTGATTCGTCAATATGGACTTGTTTCGGGCTTTAAAATTAATAATAATAAGACTAAAATATTAGCTAAAAATATGACTATTCAGGACAAACAGACTTTGGCTGAGTTGACTGGTTTTGAAATTGTTGATAAGACAAAATATTTGGGGGTCACTTTATCTGTTTCTAATGCAAAATTGTTTAAGAATAATTATGAAAGGCTGTGGGCCAGTGTACAGAAGGACTTGAGGAATTGGGAGAAGTTACAGTTATCTCTCATGGGACGAATTGCAGTGATTAAAATGAATGTCCTGCCCAAATTTCTCTTTTTGTTTCAAATGTTACCTATTTTAAAGAATGAGGTTAATTTGAATGAATGGCAGAAAGGTATTAACAAATTTATTTGGCAGGGAAAAAACCAAGGGTAAAATTTAAAATTATGCAGGACTTCCGTGAGAGAGGTGGACTCAAGGTACCGAATTTGAAATTATATTATGATGCAGTGGTTTTTACGTTAATTGGTGATTGGGTAAAGCTAACAAATTCAGAGATACTCCATTTGGAGGGATGGGA
This sequence comes from Crotalus tigris, assembly GCF_016545835.1. NCBI lineage: Eukaryota > Metazoa > Chordata > Lepidosauria > Squamata > Viperidae > Crotalus > Crotalus tigris. The sequence continues at coordinate 201,954 of NW_024097602.1, forward strand.
TTTACTCTTTGGTTGGCATGCCTATTTAATATTTAATAAAAAAGTGGATCGGGCTTTTAAATCTCATATTTTAAGGATTTCTCTACTTAGAGTCTGGAGGAAATATTATAAAAGTGATTTTAAAATACCATTATGGGCTATACCTTGGCATGCGATAGAGGGGATAAAGAGAGGTGTTAAAATGGATACGGTGTCTTATACACAATTACTTAGATGGGATGGTCTAAATTGGCAGTTAAAATCTTTGGGAAATTTGTTACATGAAAATATTACCTATTCTTGGTTTCAATATAGACAACTATTAGATAGATGGAAGATGGATCGTAATTTAGGTTTGCTTAGAGAAGATCAAAATCTTTTCAAGCAAGTAAAGGATCAAAGACAAACTCATATTAAAAGAATTTATGGGGTTCTAGTGGAACTGGATTCAGAATCAGAATTAATTAAAGATTGTATGATTAAATGGGCGCAGAATTTTGGTGAACCAGTTCTACTGGATACCTGGGAAACTATCTGGGTGAGAAATGTTAAATTTACACAAGCCCAGAATTTAAGGGAGAATTTTTATAAAATGTTTTATAGATGGCACCTTGATCCACAAAAGATGTCTCTCATGTATCCTGACTTACAGCCTAAATGTTGGAGATGTGGCTGTTTGGATGCCACTTATTATCATATTTGGTGGTCGTGTAAAAATATAAAAGCTTTTTGGATTAAGATATGGTGGAATATTCAGAGAATTTTTAGAAAGAGGGTAAAATTTACTCCACAATTGTTTTTGCTTGGTATTGTTACTGATTGTGATGCTAAGGAGGTTATATTGATGTTGAATTTAATTACAGCCGCAAGGCTGCTAGTAGGTCAATATTGGAAGAAGGAATCTTTGCCTACTTTGCAAGAGTGGTTTTTTAAAGTATCTTATTTGGCGGAAATGGCAAAGATTTCGGCTTTCTTAAAAGAGCAAATGCAAGAGAAATTTTTTGCTGTATGGGAAAAATGGATAAATTTTATACAATTTAAATTGGATATGAAAAAATACCATTTATCTTTTTTATAACTTGTATAAAAACTCTACTTTTTTTTCTTTGCTTTGCTTTTCTTTAAAATATTTTTTCTTTTTAAGGTTTATAATTCTTTATTCATATATATTTTGTTCTTAATTATCTTATAATTTTGTTAATTTCTTTTAATTAAGCCTATATTCTGCTCTGGGAAGCTCGGGGGGGAGGGAGGGGGTGATTTGGGAGGGGTTGGGGAAGGGTTCTATTGTTTTTTTTTTTGTTTTTTTTTTGTCTTATTGTAATTGTCATTGTTTTTTTTCTGTCTTTGTAAAAGTTTTTAAAAAATTTTTAATAAAAAAAAAGTGCTAGAATTGAACTATAGTAACTCTAATATCCAAATGAGGTAGATAAGAATACATGAATAAATATGCAGTTGGACAGAAATCTCCAAGCATCATTTCTATAGACTCCAGATTCCATAGCTGACACTGAAGTATTATCGCCAGAAAATATACTGTATCTCTATCTAATATGAATCAGTCTCATGGAGGCAAAGTATATTTTTTTTTGTGTGTGAATAGTGTGGAAACTATGGGTCACAAACAACTTCTTTCATAAGAATTTAGAAAGGAACAACACATATATACATACATACATATATACATGAACACAAATTTAATTGGCATGTTTTGTAAATGTGCTAATATTAGTATCAATGTTCACTGCTCAGAAGCAGCAACACTAGGTATGATATGAGTGATGCAATTAAAAACAATGTGATAAAAAGAGGAAGGAAGGTATAGAGCAGGGGTCTTCAAACTCGGTCCTTTTATGACTCATGGACTTCAACTCCCAGAATTCCATGCTGGCTGAGGAATTCTGGGAGTTGAAGTCCATGAGTCATAAAAGGGCCAACTTTAGTCTTCTGATGTGTTAAGGCAAGAAAACATTTTACAATCGTGGTTTCAATACTTGCAAATTGTGCAGAGATGGGCTTTGGATAAGAAAGTGGGAATTACTTTAGTAGATGAAAATTTGGTAATTCAGATCAAGGATCAGAAATGTGCCCATATTAAAAGAATTTATAATGAGTTAATAAAATTGGATTCAGAAACAGAGTTAGTTAAAGATTGTATGATTAAATGGACCCAGAATATTCAAGAACTGATCTCGTTGGACTTATGGGAGGAAATTTGGACTAGAAATGTTAAATTTACGCAAGCCCAGAATTTGAGGGAAAATTTTTATAAAATGTTTTATAGATGGCATTTGGATCCTAAAAAGTTGTCTTGTATGTACCTGAACCTGCAACCTAAATGTTGGAGATGTGGTTGCTTGGATGCAACCTATTTTCATGTTTGGTGGACCTGTAAAGTTATTAAAGCCTTCTGGATTATGATTTGGTGGAACATTCAAAAGGTTTTTAAAAGCAAGATTAAGTTTACTCCCCAATTGTTTCTTTTGGGAATTTTCGTGGACTTTAATGTTAAAGAAACTATCTTAATGTTGAATTTAATAACAGCAGCAAGGTTACTGGTGAGTCAATATTGGAAGAAGGATACTCTGCCTTCTTTAGAAGAATGGGTATTTAAGGTTTCTAATTTAGCAGAAATGGCTAAAATTTCTGCTTATTTAAAGGACCATTCACAAGAGAGATATTTTAATGTATGGAGAAGATGGATAGAATATGTTCAGAAGAAATATGGAACTACAAAGTTTCACTTATTCTATGAGTAATGATTTTGTTTATAAACTTATGATGTTAAAGTTTGAAGAGAGTTAAGGGTTTTTATGATTTTGTTCATTGTATAATTAGTAAACTTAAATAGATTATGTTTAATATGTTTGCATAATACTGTATTTTGCTCTGGGAAGTCGGGGGGAAGGGGGTGGGGGGTGGGGGGTGGGGGTGTATGGGTTGAAGTTTAAGTAGTTCAGATAAAGTAGAATTAGTTTTATTGCATATAATATTAATGTTTTAATTTTGAGAGAGGAACTGCTCGGGCATTTTCCCTGGACCGTATCAAGAGGGAGGAGAAGAAGGTGAGAAGTATGTAGGAAGGTTGAGGTGAAGGAGGAGAGGGAGTGAGTGAAGAAAAAGAGGGAAAGAAGTAAGTTGGTTTGAGGTGGGATGTGGTTTGGGGGAAATGGGCAGGCAAGACCGAATGTGGCATGTATTAATTTGTTTTATTTTTTATCTGAAGTATTTGTAAGATTGTTATGTATTGTAAAGTTGAAAATAATTTTTTTTACAAAAAAAGGGCCAACTTTGAAGACCCCTGGTATAGAGAATGTTTTTGTTAATTTATTCTTTTAGAAAGACTTTTTTTTCTTTCCGATGCTAGTAGCAGCTATGATGCAATCAGAATCTACTTTGTAGGCACAGGACTACAGCCAACATACATTGGCCAGATCAGATAACTTATGGAGTTTTTGGGCTCTTGGATTAGATTGGGTATTCCATACACCCTTCTGGTGGAATGAGCTGCTGCATATATGCAGTTCAGGTCTGCAAAGGCTGAGACAAACCAGGCTTATATGAATTTGTTTTGTACAGAATCAACTCTCATTGTGTGTGGGAGAGGGGGAAAGGGGAATAAAAAGCTGAATCTGATTCTTTTTCTCCTGTTATTAAAATGAACAAATCAGTAGTATCACCTGCATAGATTGATTCTTCAAGATGAGGCCTGGATTTCAAATCAGGAATAAATATGCAAAAAAAAAAAAAAGCACCCTTCTGCTGCTTTTTGGTGATTGTATTGCTTCATTTAAATACTGTTCAAAAGAAAAAAGTATGATTGCTCTGATATTCCCATTCTCGACCATCTCTGCCAAATACCTGGTTCATTTTTTGGTGAAGCTATCAAATCTAGCAAAAGCCAGACAGCTGACCAATGTCTCTGGTAGCCCCAATTCAACAAGCTGTGCTTGGGATAACAATTCTTCTCTGAGGATTAGCCCTTGTCCAACAATAACTTTGAATGCCTTTTTCTCATCTCAAGAGACAATGACAAACTCTTATTTACCCCTTTATAAACAAATAAGTAGTTGTATGTTATTTTTATTTTTACAACAAGCATTTTCATTAATAAAAATACCCTTAAAAAGGGAATAACTTTGGGGTACTCTTCTTGTGTCTCTGGAGTCTGGACAGGAAAAAATAATCCAACACACCTAAAACATACTCTCAGAACTCTGATTAGTAATATTTATAAGCAGGCAAATTAAGATTACAATACAAGAATTCCAAGAATAGTTTACTTTCAAATAAGGCATAAGTATATAAGCAATTTAGGATGGCATTCTAAACTGATTTTTTTTCCCTCTGTCCCTCTTAGGTGAACAGGGCTGGAAACTGTCACTTTTTAAAGTCAGGGCTTGCTTGCATTGGATTCTGTTGGTAAGTGCTATTCAATTTATCAGTGTGAGAAACAGCTTTCATGCTTTTAAAACATGAAAAAGCTAATCAAAAGCTAAAAACAGAAACAGTGACACTGATAATAAAAAGCAATAAAAAACCCTCTGGAATACAAGTATATCCTTTAAGGAAAATGTTACTTTTGTTGTGCTCATCCGTGATATATCCCAGTGCTCAGAAATAATCAAAATGTGCTCTGCTGTTTTTTCCATACTGTCCACTCCATTGTTACTTGGTCAAAAGACTCCAGATTCTGTGATTAAAATGTGTGACACTCAACAGATTCCTGGAACTCTGTTATAGTAACACAATAGCAAAGACTAAACCCTCAAGACTTTGATCTTTCTTTTTATGTATTAGTATTTACCATTCAATAAATCATGCTGTTTATTGCAGTTCAACAGTGACTGCACCCACTGTTATTTAACTACTCCAAATAATGTATTCTCATCTCTGTTGCATTACTGTTTCTACCAAGGCTAATGATTTCCTGACTTCCACATGCCACTGAGCTGGCAGTAACAAATGATGTTGCTCTCTTCTGCATGTTGCAAGTACTTTAAATTATATTTTACGTACTCATTTAAAGGATCATTAGCTAAGTTAATATCTTTGCTATTCAGAAACATCATGCATGTTGGCAAAGGATTGGCTTGCTCACTTGTGTTCTCTAGTAACTTACAACACAATCTTCCATTCTAAACTACATATTTTAAATTTTCACTGGTTTCCAATTCTGTTGAGATCTCCTATTATTATTGACTAAAACTTAATAAGTTCTTAGTTATTTTTTATAAATATATAAAATTGCTTCAGAGTATAGATTCTAGAAACATAGTCTTGGTAACATGAAACAAACAGCTGTCCCCCCAAAAGTCAATTTTGCAAAACATGGAAAGGATGAGGCAATAGTGTCACACAACTGCTAAAAACAACAACTCAAATGTTATATTAGGATATATTAATAGAAACACAGGGTCCAAATAATAGGATTTAAATCTTCTACTCTATTTTGTCCTGGTCAAATCTTATTTGAAGCATTTTGTCCAGTATTGGAAACTACCATTCAAAAAAGATGCCTGATAAATTGGAACAGATTCAGAGCAGGGTTTACAGGATGGTGAAGTCTTTAGAAACCAATCCCTATGTTTAAAAATCTGGATATATATAGTCTATAGAAAAGACAACCGATGATGGATATGAAGCAGTTGTCCAGAAGAGGGAGTTGAGTTGCAATATGTTCTACTGACACAGAGGCAGGACCAAAACTAATTAACTAAGAGGAGGAGATTCTGATTATATATCAGAGTAAACTTTAACTGTATGAACTGCCTGAAAACTAGTTGATATACGACAAGGGTCCCCAATCCCGGGCCATGGACCAGTACTGGTCCATGGCCTGCTAGGAATCAGGACACACAGCCAGAGGTGAACAATGGATGAGTCAGCGAAGCTTCATCTGTCTTTGCAGCTGCTCCCCAGAGCTAGCATCACTGCCTCATCTCCACCTTAGATCATCAGGCATTAGATTCTCATAGGAGAATGAACCCTACTATAAACTGCATATGCAAGGGATCCAGGTTGCACACTTCTCCCTCCTGGTCTGCTGAAAAATTGTCTTCCACAAAATTGATCCCTGGTGCCCAAAACATTGAAGAACTCTGATAAATGATATAAGTTCTTCTTTGAAATGAATCCTCAAATAGATCTATCAGAGATGCTTCATTGCCTCTTTCAGTGAATAAAACTGGACCATACAATCTCAATAATCATTTTCAACTTTATTGTTTATGTATTCCATTTATTTATCTCCTATTAAAATTGCAAATGAAACTGATGATTTGGTGGGGAGGGATTAAGAGGAGTTCATATTCTTGGAGAGAGAGAGAGAGAGAGATCAAAGGCAACAGGTAGTCCACTTTCTTCCCATTAATGCTGCAGTAGATAGCTGATAACTGTTACCTTTGATAATGGAGACTGTTCCCAAAAAAGGATAAATGAAAAAAGGAAAACTCCCAGTAAGCTTACTGAAAATGGGCATCAGATCTGAAACAGTTTTGAACAGCTTGTTGTTTTTCCATCTCAACAATCCTGATCCACATTCAGTTGTAAGATTCAGCTGGTTCACAATGGTTCAGCAGAACTGGTAGCCAAATTTTGCTGCATTCAGAGAACCACTGGTTTCCAGAAGTCCAGTCTAGGCCTCAGAGGCCTGGAGAAGGCCTCCCAGGCCAAGAACAGCCTACTGGAAGCGTGTGGATGTCACTTCCGGAAGTCCGTTCTAGGCCTTGGAGGCCCAGGCCTGCATGAAATAAGAGAACTGGTTGTTCAGGTATTTGAATTCCATCACTGTCCACTGCTTCCATGCTGTCATTAGCAGTAAAGAATCTACTATTTTTTTATTATTATTGATCAGCTGCAAAATAATTAGATAAAGGAGGAGAGGGTTACAGAGGTGGAGAAATAACCTGGTGTCTTTTATAAGACATCTCTTTATATGCCTCACTATACCACTTTAGAGTTTCTTAAGCTAAAACAAAACTGTTATAGAGATTCCTTCTTTTTCCCAGCCAAGTAAATAACAGGTTCAACACATTACTCTTATTCGATGCAGGCTTGTCTCTATAGCAAGAAAATCAATTATTTAAATGTAATCCTGGGCCATCAATGCTCCTTTTTCCCCCTCTAAACTACTGCTTTCTATAGGCTTCAAAGCCAAGGTCTGGCAGCTCACTAGAGTTGCTACATAATCAGAACAATTAGCAGATCAATGGCTTGAATTTAATTAAAAATCATTCCTATTAATCAAAATTGATCATCTGGTCTTCTTTGGTTCAATTATTGGAGAGAGAACTGCCCTCCCCAGCTATTACACATATTCATATGTGTGTGGGGTCTGACTTCTCAATATTACAGGCTGAATAAATCATCAGATATACTTTTAATTCCATGTATTTCTCAGATGTATTCTTTTGTTCATATTCAGATCTGGTGCATTGATGAATTTCTGACTAAATTTAATGGGAAGTGTTTTTATCAGTTTATCCATAATTAATTCATACTAAAGAAATATACCTGAAGAAAGTAAGCATTTCTCTTTCTCATTTATACTGATTTTCTAAGTTGGTTCATGTGTCACCTGCTAAATGTTATGTCACTTCCTGCCCAGCTAAAGAAACAATAGTAGCTAAACAATCAAAATGAAAATGGGACAAATGGTTCCTCTCAGCTAAGAAAATTCAGATGATTCATATCAGCCTATTCCCTGCTTCTTTCTGATTATTGAAAATCCTCTGAGACAAGTCATTCTTAATAATGCATTAGAGCTGCTTTGCCCAAAAATATCTTTTTATGAATTGGATCATTAAGAGAAAAAGTAGACTAATGGGTATGATTTATGTGTAATTATAAAGTCTTTCTTCTCTCAGGTTTAAATCCCAAATCTTTCTCTTGGGCATTTGTAGTTGAACATCTGGGCCAGCTCTAATCTTCTCTTTTACTTTTACTTTCTCTAGTACTTTTACTACTTTACTCCCTTTGGTCCATTCCCCTTCCCCCTTAATTGCTATTTATTAGCACTAATTACTAATTTTCATTGTTCACTGTGCATGTTGCCTACAGTAATTGTTAGTGCCCTCCCTTGCCTTTTTTTTTACAAATAATGTGACAATGTGTAATGCAGAACAATTAGTGTTTAGTCTAATTATATCTCTTGAAAGAATAATTCTTTTTTTTTTATCCAGTGTTGCCTTCAAAGATCTAGCAAGATTTTCCATTGTGGAGTAAAATACTTGTGGATATTATCCTATTCTTAATCCTTTTCAGAAGTTGTTGAATAGCCAGGTTTAATCATAAACCACATTACTGTTTTAGAACTTTTTCTCATACATAGCTATTAGACCAAGTTATAGCAGGCTATAAAAATAGGTTCACAGTAAGTTATTAAATACTGCAAAGATTAAAATAAGATATAAAATAATAGAATCAATAAAATATTTTTATTTGTATTTAATGAGTCTGGAATAGATGGCTTCTGTGAATGTGTATATATTTGTGTATATAAGAACTTGACCACATACATATCATATACACATTTACAAAATTTCCATCTGTCAATTACAAAAGGCTACACTGCTTGAAGATATATAGTAAGACGATATATTATGATATCCTAGGAGGGTTCTTGGCATAACTCAATGCATATGAAGACTAACACCAGGTAAAGAACTTGAAGCTGTGATTTCACATTTTTATGTCTATAATAATGTTTTAGTTCCATGAATTCTGATTTCTTGCTCTATTTTCAGGTCCTTCTTATACAGAAAACTCTTAGAATACCTATGAGATATAGATACTATACTTCAAACCCAGTTATGACAAAAAGATTATCTATCTATCTATCTATCTATCTATCTATCTATCTATCTATCTATCTATCTATCTATCTATCTATCTATCTATCTATCTATCTAACTATCTAACTAACTAACTTCTTTGCCACCCATCTCATTACAACAATAAAGACCCTGAATTATAGTTCAGTTAAAATTTAATTGACCAAGATAGAGAGGAAGGGAGCAAAGTGCACATGGGGAGGAGGTAAGATCTGTCTAATCCATTAATCACTTCCAGGATGTCAGTCATCCATTGGGCCCCTGGGCTGGCTACAAGAGCCAGGTTTTCAAGCCTTTCAGAAGGCAAAAGAATGGGTGTGGCATGATGTTCCAGAGGGCAGGTGCCACAATAGAAAAGGCTCTTCTTCTGGACCGAGCCAATCAAAATTTGACTATCCACAGCATGCCTATTCTGCTGGTACTGATAGGGTGGACTAAAACCATTGAGGTAAATTGGTTCCTTAAACAACCTGGACCCTTGCCATGAAGTTCTTTAAAGGTGATAACCAACATCTTGACTTGGACCCAGAACTGAACTGGCAACTAGTGCAGCTCATAGAACAGTGGTATAACATGGGGCACCCCTGGGCCCCCAAGAACTGCCTGTGTGGCTGCTTTCTGTACCAGCTAAAGCTTCAGGGACTCTTAAATTTATTCATGGTTATTGACTAAGGCTGAGTGGTGCTGTTCAACTGCATGCTGCTGAAATAAAATCATGTTTCATAGATGTAGTCCTCCAAAATATCATTATTTCCCACAGCACCTAATTTTTTTTAAATAGCCAACTTGTCATCTAAGACCTGACTCCATTTAATCCTGCTTTGCTTGCAATCTGATGGTATCACAGAAAAAGCTGGTATTGCTCCAGGCAAACTTTGTTAAGCCACAGAATGTCACAAAAATATTCCAGCCTGCACTCTCAGCTTACAAGAGCTTCAAATACAGAGAGGGATTGCTGCCGTCTCCTCTGCTGCATTACAGATATATGTGATTGGAAAATGGTGCTTGAAGGAATAGCTTATAAAGTATCCTGTACAGATATATTGAACATAGCAATGTATGAATTTGCATGCTTGCTGTTTTTAGTCTAACAGCAGTTAGAAAATGAGATACATAAATCAATTAGATATATTCTAATATGTATTTGTTTATAATTTAGGATCTTCTGAAGGCAGTTTTGATTAGAATTTAGATTTGGTGTCTGTGGATCCATAAGGCATTTTCCTAGAGATCCTAAACAAAATTGACCTTTGTTAGCTTTCTGAAAAAACTAGAAGACCTGCTTTTCCCATAGGCACTGTACCCAGATTGTTAGTAGAGCCTGACTTGTATGGTTACGTTGGCTTATAGTGTTAAGAGACTTGCCTTAGTTTTGATGTTGTTTGATTAATATTTTATGCTTGTATTTGATCCAGCCAAGGCTCAGAACTTAAATGGGTGGCTATTAAGTTGAATAAATAAATAATACCATCCCTAATGTGAATTTTCAAGATTCAGAACAACAGCAACAAATACTATAAGCTTAATAGAGCTGTATGGGTTCAGCAGTATTAGAAAGAGGCACAGGCGGGATATTGGTAGGATTGTGAAGCAAATAACCTTTTCCACTTGTATTGTAATATCACATACACAGCCAAAAGGGGAAGAGTTTGGTGTGAAGGCTAAATCCATTTTTTTTATTGAAATTTTTTAAGTTTTACAAAACAATTCCCTTCCCTGAACCCTCCCAACCCTCCCCTACCCTCCCCCGACCTTCCCAGAGCTGAATACAGGCTTAATTAGAATTTTTTTAAAAAAATCTTAAGACACATATAAACCATAAGAAAATCTAGATACATTAATTAAACAAATTATAAAATAGTTAACAACAATATATATATATATAAAAAAAATACCAGAAGGAAGGAAAAAAGAAACAGAAAAAGAAGAAATCAAATAAGAAGAAAAATAAAAAGAAAATTAAAAAGAAATGTCTATAAAATATCTTAAATTTTAAATATAAGTTATTCAAAAGCTAAGTAGTATTTTTTATATCCAACTTATATTGTATGAAATCTATCCATTTTTTCCATACCAGAAAATACTTCTCTTGCGATTGATCTTTCAAAAAAGCCGAAATCTTTGCCATTTCCGCCAAATAAGAAACTTTAAAAAACCACTCTTGCAAAGTAGGCAAAGATTCCTTCTTCCAACATTGCCCTACTAACAACCTGGCCGCTGTAATTAAATTTAACATCAATATAGTCTCTTTACTATCACAATGAGAAACAATACCTAACAAAAACAATTGTGGGGTAAATTTTACCCTTCTTCTAAAAATTCTTTGGATATTCCACCATATCTTAATCCAAAAAGCTTTTATATTTTTACATGACCACCAGATATGATAATAAGTAGCATCCAAACATCCACATCTCCAACATTTAGGCTGCAAGTCAGGATACATACGAGACATTTTTTGTGGATCAAGGTGCCATCTATAAAACATTTTATAAAAATTTTCCCTTAAATTTTGGGCTTGTGTAAATTTAACATTCCTCACACAAATAATTTCCCAGGTATCTAATAGAATCGGTTCATCAAAATTTTGTGCCCATTTAACCATACATTCTTTAACTAATTGTGCTTCTGAATCCAGTTCTACTAACACCCCATAAATTCTCTTAATATGAGTTCGTCGTTGATCTTTTATTTGTTTTAGCAAATTCTCATCTTCTCTAAGCAAACCCACATTACGATCTATCTTCCACCTCTCCACTATTTGTCTATAATGAAACCATGAGTAAATAATATTTTCTTGTGTTAAATCTTCCAAAGATTTTAATTGCCAGTTTTTACCATCCCATCTAAGTAATTGTGCATAAGAAATGCTATCCATCTTGACTCCTCTCCTTATCCCTTCTATCGCATGCCACGGTATGGCCCATAGTGGAATTTTAAAATCACTTCTATAATATTTCTTCCAAACCCGAAGTAAAGAAATCCTTATAATATGAGATTTAAAAACCCTATCAACCTTTTTATTAAAAATTAAATAGGCATGCCATCCAAAAAGTAAATCCCAACCCTCCAAGAGGAGTATTTCTACATTTGTTAAATTAACCCAATCACTAATTAATGTTAAAACCACAGCATCATAATACAATTTCAAATTCGGTACCTTGAGTCCACCTCTCTCACGAATATCTTGTATAATTTTAAGTTTTACTCTTGGTTTTTTCCCTGCCCAGATAAATTTATTGATACCTTTCTGCCATTCATTTAAATTAACCTCATTCTTTAAAATGGGTATCATTTGAAATAAAAAAAGAAACTTTGGCAGAACATTCATTTTAATCGCCGCAATTCTTCCCAAAAGAGATAATTGCAGCTTCTCCCAATTTTCCAAATCTCTTTGTATTTTGACCCACAGCCTTTCATAATTATTTTTATACAATTTTGCATTAGAAACAGATAAAATAACCCCCAAATATTTTACCTTATTGACAACCTCAAAATCTGTCAACTTAACCAAGGTCTCCTTATCCAAATTAGTCATGTTTTTAGGCAATATTTTAGTCTTATTATTATTAATTTTAAAGCCCGAAACCTGTCCATACTGATATATCAATTGTAATAACTCTACTACAGAATAAGTAGGTTGAGATAAAGTAACAACCAAGTCGTCTGCAAAAGCCCTTAGTTTATATTCTTTTTTATTAACTTCTATTCCTTTTATTTGCTGTGATTCTCGAATTTTAATAAACAAAATTTCCAAAGTTAAAACAAACAGCAATGGTGACAATGGACAACCCTGTCTAGTCCCCTTCTCTATTAGAAACACCTCTGACAAACCCCCATTAACTATGAGTTGTGCCGTTTGCTTTTGATAAATAACACAAAGAGCTTGTAAGATTTTTTTCTCCAAAATTCATTCTCTCAATTAATCTTAACATAAATTGCCAGTTCAGCTGGTCAAAAGCTTTTTCAGCATCTAAGAATATCAATCCTGCAGAAATCTGATTGTTTTTATCTAAATATTCTAATAAATTAATAATTTGTTTAACATTATTCTTCATATACCTTCCAGTTATAAAACCCGTTTGATCCATATGTATTACATGATGCAAAACCCTCATAAGTCTATTAGCTAAAATTTTCGAGAAAATCTTATAATCTACATTTAAAAGAGATATAGGTCTGTAATTCTTTGGTAAAGTAAGATCTTGATCTTCTTTTGGAATCAAGGATATAAAACCTCTACCCCATGACGGGGGAAACTCTGAACCCTGTAATATATTATTAAAAAGCTCCCTTAAAGGTTGAATCATCTCTTGTACCAAAGTTTTATAATAGATAGATGTCAATCCATCCGTACCCGGTGCTTTACCTAATTTTAATTCTTTAATTACTGTCTCAATTTCCTAACTAGTAATCAAACCATTAATTTCTTGTTTCTGATCTTCTGTTAGTTTAGGAAAATTAGCTTCTTTTAAATAATTATCTATATCTGAAACCTGTACTTTAGTACTCATGTATAATTTTTGATAATAATCTAAGAAAGATGTCAGACCCAGCGTAAAACATCTTGAATAAGCGGGCTGCGACGCTGCTGAGAGGCCTCGGCGATGCTGCAAGTCAGATGGGCGGCGCTAGAGATACCGACGCTCAGCTGATGACGTCCTGCCTGCGACGCGCGTCTAGGGACTGATTTGGGTTACCGCGAATCAGATGGATGGTGTTAATTCCAATGGGCTGCCGGTGATCAGCTAATGACGCTCTGCCTGCGACGCGCGTCTGAAGGGACTTGAGTTGAATTAATCTGCTGTTTTCAGTTAACTGGGATGCTAGGTCTGACAAACATGAGGGTGTGGCGAGGGTGGAGCGGTGATTGGTAATTGAGATGTGGTGGCGGGGCTTATTTAATACACTGGAATGGGAGGTTTCTCAGGGCTGACTTTCTTTTCAACTTAGCAACATAATAAATCCTGAATCTTTGTTGAATCCTGCATCGTTCCTAATTCTTGGGTTCCGTGCCTATAGTCAGGACGAGCTTACGTTAAGTCAGCCCTCACTCACATTAGTTGTTCCAACACCCGGCGCTCGCTAGGAACAAGGAGCTATGGCAGAGGGAACGCAGGGAGAGGACCCTGTCATGGCTGAAGACTCGGAGGAGTCCGGTGAACAGCTGGAGGGCCTGGCAGCAGGCGGCACAGGGGAGGAGCCAACGGTGGTTCGACAGAGGGAAAAAAATATGTACTCCCGTAGTTGAGGGTCCAAAAACCCGACAGCAACGTCCGGTGGATACGGGGGGCGAATGGTGGTTTAGCCCAATGCTGGGGCTCCCTGAGGATGGTTGCGGATGACGGTTGGCGCCAAGCTTTACCGGTTGGAGGGAACGCCGGGTCACTGGAGACCATGAAGAGGAATGGAGCTGCTCCACAGCCCCGGGGCAGTACACGCTGGAAGTGCTCAGAGACCAGTTTGGGGAACGTATGTACCCCACTACTATACATAGCCCTAGCAAGGATAGCCGACCTTACACCTCCCAGTTCTGGTTGTCCGGTACAGAGCTTAACCTGCACCCGGATGACCAGTTCACGTTGCGGGAACCTACCACAAGGCAGGTGGGGACGGATCGTACACGTTATGGAATGGGGGTGAGGGGACTGGGGAACAGGCCGGCAGACCCTGATGACATGGGTGCAGGACCCACGGGGGGAGGAGCAGGGACTCGTCCTAGACCATCTCTGGAGGCTGGTCGGTATGGAGGACAGGTGCCACCTCCATGGCCTCAGAATATGGTGTGGAACCCTCCCCTTATAACGCTTACATTTGACGGGGACCCAGATCGCTTAGCAGTCTTTCTTAGTCATGTACTGAACCATCTAGATCGCTACTCCACCCTGTATTCATCCAATTGGTCAATGGTGGTTGCAGTCACATCGAGTCTACAGGGAGAGGCAGCTGCATGGGCAGCTGATCTCTATAGTGACCAAGCCAGAGAGCTAGCTGATGTGGGGCTCTTCCTGGATGCGTTAAGAACTAGATTCGAAGACCCAACACGCTTACAATGGGCGGAGGCCCAACTAGTGGGCCTGCGACAAAGAGGGAGACCGGCAAAAGATTACATCCGTGAGTTCCAGAAATTAGCGGGGAGACTGCGATCGTGGCCGGATCGTTTACTGGTTCACCACTTTTGTAATGGCTTGGATAACGAGATACGCTGGGCATGTATAGTGAGAGGGATAGGGGGACGTCTGTCCGATTGGTTTAAAGCCGCGATGGAACTGGACATCGGGTTGAGGGAGCATACCAGTGGGCGTGAGAACAGACTACCACCCCGCCGGGGCCAGGACCCGCCAACAGGCCGTATGGTCCAGGCCACACCGGAAGCAACGCGCCCAAAGACAACCTTTAGGTGTTTCCGATGTAACCGACCGGGGCACCGAGCAGCAGAGTGCGGACTACCGGCAATACTAGGGACACCAACGGCAATCAGCAAACCAGGCTCTACACCGCAGAAAACAACGGAGAAGTCACGGGTAGCCCACCAAACGGGGCAGACACCGATACAGCCAGCTTCCGGTGATCATTCCCCTATGTTGCAGGAATACGAGGAGGACGGTCCTGTAGAAGATTCAATGGTGAGTGAACCAATCGTCCCATTCACCATTCCAGTAACTCTTACAAGCCCAAATACTGGGGAAGCGAGGTCTTTTCAGGCATTGCTTGATACCGGATGCACCCGGTGTTTAATTAATAGGGGGGTAGCACAACAGATGGGGATTAGGGTGACTCGACTAAAATCCCCAATTCGATTCGAGCAGGTGGATGGTTCACTGCTAGGGGGGGCTCCAACCACGTTGGTGACCGAACCAGTCAGGATGGATGTAGGTGGTCATTGGGAGGTTATCAGATTCATCGTGGTCCCTTCCATGACCGAACCTCTCATTCTTGGATTGGCCTGGCTGGATAAATGGACACCGATCATCTGGTGGGAGGATGGGTCTCGACGATTGCGGTTGCCCGTGGGTCCTCAGCCACTACCCACACCTGATCATAATGGAGATAAAGGGCTGGGTGCTGTAGACCCAATACCGGAAGGGGACGGACCCGGATACCCGTCAGTCTACAACGACCTGGCAGCAGTATTTAGTGAACATGATTGCGACACTCTGCCACCCCATAGGGCAACAGATTGTGCCATCGAACTTATTCCTGGGGCAAAGTTGCCTAAGCCCAGAATGTACCCCATGACATTCGCTGAGCTAAAGGAAATGAGGGAGTATATCGATAAAAACCTGGCTAGGGGCTTTATAGAGCCGGCGCGCTCTAAAATAGCAGCACCCGTAATATTTCATGAAAAAAAGGACGGAGGACTACGGTTATGTGTAGATTTCAGAGGACTGAACGCGGTATGCGTAGAACCCATTTATCCGCTACCTCTCATGAAGGACCTCCTTGCCCATTTGGCCACTGGCAAGATTTTCACAAAATTAGATCTTCGGGAGGCATATTATAGAATACGGATAAAGGAAGGGGATGAGTGGAAGACCACTTTTAACTGTCCCTTAGGGAGTTATCAGTTCAAGGTGATGCCTTTCGGTCTACAGGGAGCCCCGGCTGTATTCATGCAGTTAATAAACGAGGTGTTGCATGACCATCTTTATAGGGGTGTACTTGTATACTTAGATGATATACTTATATACTCGAGTACACTGGAAGACCACATACAATTAGTTCGAACGGTGTTGCGAAAATTACTAGATTCCAAACTATACTGTAAAGTATAAAAATGCAAATTCCACAGAGACCGTATTGATTACTTAGGATTCCGGGTTTCTGCGATGGGAATAGAGATGGATCCCAATAAGATACGCAGTGTATTGGAATGGCAAGCCCCAAGGACTCGTTGCCAATTACAGTGGTTTCTGGGGTTCGCTAATTTTTATCATCAGTTCATACTGTCCTTCGCTGATGTGGCCCTACCATTGACTCAGTTGTTACGTACCAAACACAATACTGGTAAACCCCGGCCAAAACAACCGCTGGAATGGACCATGGCATGCCAACAGGCCTTTGAAAAGTTAAAAAGCCTGTTTGCACAGGAGCCGTTATTGGCACATCCTGACCCGGACAAGCCCTTTATTGTACAGGCGGACGCTAGCGATGTAGCCGTTGGCGCTATTCTATTGCAGCGTAATGAGAAAAATATGCTACAACCGTGTGCCTACACGTCCAAAAAATTCACTGAAACAGAACGACGTTGGGCAGTGTGGGAAAAAGAAGCATTTGCAGTGAAATGGGCATTGTCCACTTGGCGCCATCTGTTGGAAGGGGCTCAACATCCCTTCGAAGTCTGGACAGATCATCAAAATCTAACAGTGCTTCAAACACCAAGAAAACTAGCGCCTAAACACGTCCGATGGGCACAGTATTTTCAACGTTTCAAGTTCTGTTTAAAGGTTGTTCCGGGTGGAAAGAACTTTCTAGCGGACGCACTCTCCCGAATGCCCCAATATGACAGCAAACGGGAACAGGTGATCCAGGCTGTCATACCTCAGTGTAATGGGGAGCCCGAAAAGGCAGAAGTTTGTACAAAGCTAGCAACTTTTGAAGAAGAAATAAAAACAGCTTTAGTAACTGATCCTTGGCTATCAGCGAATCCAGGGATATTGACCTATCATAATGGTTTGGCCTGGTATGGCGATAAATTGTATATACCTCAGGAAGTGCGCAGCCGGATATACCATCAATGTCATGACTCCAAAGTAGCAGGTCACTTTGGTTTTATAAAAACATTACATCTAGCAAGAAGGCGATTTTGGTGGCCAAGCTTAAGGAAAGACATTGAAACATACGTAAAAGAATGTAGGGTTTGTGCACAGGCAAAGGTAATACCTAAGAAGCCAATGGGATTGTTACAGTCAGTGTCTGATCCGATACGGCCATGGCAAGATATTGGCATGGACTTCCTGGTGGAGTTACCAAATGTAAAAGGTTACACAGTCATATGGACGGTAATAGACTTATTTTCGAAGCAGGCTCATTTTATACCCTGCAAAGGGCTGCCGTCTGCAGCGCAACTAGCAAAGCTATTTGTACAGCACATTTATCGTCTACATGGAGCTCCCCGACGGATTATATCAGACCGCGAGGTTCAATTCACAGCTCGATTCTGGTGTCAATTTCTGGCCTGTATTGGAACTACCCAAGGATTGAGCTCTGCATACCATCCATGTACCAACGGAGCAGCGGAACGAGCCAATGCGGCCATGTCACGATACCTACGTTGCTATGTCTCTCACCAACAGACGGATTGGATGGATTATATACCCTTTGCCGAGCTAGCTTACAACAATGCAGTGCATAAGAGTACCGGGTTAACCCCCTTTCAAGTGGTATATGGCTACGATCTAAATCCCTTACCAGGTTGTGAACCACTGACGTCCCTGGCCACGAAGCCAGGGGACTGGATGTCCCGTGCTAACCAAGTGTGGCATACAGTAAAGAAAGCGCTGATACAGGCGGGGCAAATAGCCAAGGAACAGGCAGATAAAGGTCGTAGAATGTCAACCCAATTCCAAGTAGGTGACCAGGTATATCTCTCGACCAAATATCTTAAGTTACAGGTACCCTGCAAGAAGTTGGCGGCGAAATACGTGGGTCCATTTCACATAATACGCATCATTAATCCTGTTATGGTACAACTCCAACTGCCGGTCTTCCTTGGAAGAATACATCCGGTTTTCCACATGAGTCTGTTGAAGCCGATAGAAAGGAACACTCATACAGATCCTCCTGGACCTATAGCTCCGGGACAGTATGAGATACAGGATATCATGGACTCACGATGGCGGGGGGGGGGGCAAAATATACTACCTGATATTATGGAAAGGATATCCCCTATCCGATGCTTCATGGGTGCAGAGTGAAAAGGTTTTCGCTCCGGAGCTGCTCCGAAGATACCATAAAATATGGCCAAATAAGCCGAAACCGAATGAGGGGGGGGTTAAATGATATATAGATACTGTAATACGATGCATTAACCTGTAACGTTCTATTCCAGGGGATCCCGTGGTGAGGGGGGGCCGAATGTCAGACCCAGCGTAAAACATCTTGAATAAGCGGGCTGCGACGCTGCTGAGAGGCCTCGGCGATGCTGCAAGTCAGATGGGCGGCGCTAGAGATACCGACGCTCAGCTGATGACGTCCTGCCTGCGACGCGCGTCTAGGGACTGATTTGGGTTACCGCGAATCAGATGGATGGTGTTAATTCCAATGGGCTGCCGGCGATCAGCTAATGACGCTCTGCCTGCGACGCGCGTCTGAAGGGACTTGAGTTGAATTAATCTGCTGTTTTCAGTTAACTGGGATGCTGGGTCTGACAAACATGAGGGTATGGCGAGGGTGGAGCGGTGATTGGTAATTGAGGTGTGGTGGCGGGGCTTATTTAATACACTGGAATGGGAGGTTTCTCAGGGCTGACTTTCTTTTCAACTTAGCAACATAATAAATCCTGAATCTTTGTTGAATCCTGCATCGTTCCTAATTCTTGGGTTCCATGCCTATAGTCAGGACGAGCTTACAAAAGATTTCTTAATCAACTCCTTCTGATATACCAATTTACCATTATAATTTATTTTATCTATAGTTCTCTGTCTCTGCTTCTTTCTCAATTGATAAGCCAACCATCTCCCTGGTTTATTGGCATTACAAAATGTATTTTGTTTCATATACAATAAATTAGTTGCAGTTTGATCAGCCATCAACATATTAATTGATTGTGATTTAAGCAATTTTATAGATTCCTTAATCTTCTCATCTGTGGGGTTTAAAATCAGAGCTTTTTCTTTTAGTTTAATCTCATCTTCCAACTCCTTACATTTCTGCACCTGCTTCTGTCTATGAACCTTATTCATTTGTATCAAAATCCCCCGCATATAAGCTTTACCTGCATCCCAGACCATTGACATTGAAGTTCCCTTATACATATTTAAAGCAAAATATTCCTTTAGTTGCTCCTTTAATTTTTGAACATTCTTTTCTTGTTTAAATAAATTTTCATTCATCCTCCAAGATCTCCTCTCCTCTTTTTCATTAACCAATTCCATCCAAACTGGACTATGATCCGTCAATGTCCTAGGAAAAATCTTAACATTCTTTACCTTAAAATATAAATCCGTTGTAATCAAGAAAAAGTCAATTCTTGAGAAAGATTGATGTCTATCCGAAAAGAAGGTAAAGTCTCTCTCCTCCAAGTTATGTTCACGCCAATAATCTCGCAGCTCCCTGTCCTCTTTCAAATCAAAAAAAGGCTTTAGGTAATTTAGCCTGTTTAAAAGAAATGGAGGATCCTTTTTTATCTCTTTGTGTATCTGAAACACCATTCCAGTCTCCCATTAATATAACAGATCTATAATCCAACAAAATTAGTTTTTAATGTAACAATCTATAAAATTGTTCCTGTTGTTGATTTGGTGCATACAGTCCCACTATGAGTACTTTCTTACCATACAAACCCACTTCAATCATAGCATATCTCCCTTGAGGATCGGATTCTACTAAACAGGCTGATAAATTTTGCTTGACATAAATAACTACTCCCCCTTTTTTCCCGGGAGCAAAAGATACAAAATGAGATCCCAAACGAGCATTAACTAAATATTTTTGATCTTTAGATATAATGTGTGTTTCCTGCAAGCAAATAACATCATTGTTATGTTGCTTTAAATAATGAAAAATTTTCTTTCTCTTTTGGGGGGAATTAAGACCATTAGCATTCCATTTCAGGAGCTTTACCATCTCCCTTGACCAAAAGCCTGGAGAAGACTGCTTGAAGATCTGCCATTGAAGAATGTGCTGCAGAGCCCTTGGGTCTTGCTCCTCCCACAGGCACCAAAACAAATTCTTGTAGAACTTCTTTAACTTCTTTCTTCTGTTGTTCCTTTTCCTTATGCCTATGAGCTACCCGAGTCATTCTTTGCTCTTTGATCTCTGCTTGTTGCAACCACTCAACTTGTGATTTTCCAACATCCATCAATACTACTTCTTCAGACTGCTGTTCCACCTCCTTGCCATCCAAGACTTTCTGCATCGTAGGTGGTGATGAGCCTGCTCCCAGGACCGACTTATAAAACTCCTTTGCTTTAGAAACAGTGTTAAGTCTATAACGCGTCCCCGCATGACTCACTACGATACCCATCGGAATCTCCCATCTGAATGGCATCAATCTTTTTTTAAGTTCATTGGCTAAGAAAGCAAACTCTTTTCTCCTTCTTAAAATTTTGGATGGAATCTCCTTTAAAATAATGACATCTTGAGCAGCAATCTGAAACCTCTTATTATAAAAAGCTTGAATAATTTCATTACGCAGAGATCTCTTCCCAAAATAAATTACCACATCTCTTGGCAGGTTTCTTTGCTTTGCAACCCAAGAGTTAACTCTAAATATTTTTTCAATTTCTCTGAATATTTCCTCCTTCTCTCTATCCAGAATAGCAGCAAAGTCATTTACTACAATCTCTCTCAAGTCTTGTTGCATGTGCTCTCTCAGCCCTCTGATTCTTAAAGCATACTCCATTTTTCTATATTGAGACATAACAATATCATCTTGTGAAATTTCCATCTTTTTTTCCATGGCTTCAAATTTATCTTCCAAAATCTCCACCTTGTCTTCAACTTCTTCCACTCTAGAGTCCAACTTCTCAACCACAGAAGCAAGTCCTGTTAAAGCCATAACTATATCTTGCCTCAAAATAATATTATTCTCCACTAAAAGCTCTTTCACTTCCCCTCTGATTTGAGATACAGCATTTCCCCGTTATGTCTTGCATATCTTTTACCATTACTGCTGGCAAAGGGGGAGAGGATGGTGGTGTAGCTTTAGGTTGTTGTGCTGGTAAAATTGCAGGAGAAGAAGCCACCTTAGATACTGTAGATGTTACTTGCCGCTTTGAAGCCATTTTTAAAAAGAAAAAGTTTTGTTTCTTCTTTCCTCCTTCTTTGAAAAAAAAAATTAAAAATACAAAAAAAATCCCTTAAAAGAAAAAAAAAGAAAAAAAAATAGCAAAGGAGAGTTTAACAAAAAAAGATCTTCCCAAAACACAAATCCATCTTAAGAAAAAGTTTAAAAAAAAAAGAACAATCTAGTCCATTGCATTCCGTTTCACTCATTTTTACCATTTTGACAACAGTGGTGATTTTCTATGGGTACCACAAATTAGGTATATGTTTGTTTCTTTGCTGCTACATTTAATGGATGTTTAATATCACAGTCTTATTAAAACACAGCATCAGATTTAGAATAATGGGTTTTGTTGTCTTCCTTCCTTCCTTCCTTTCTTCCCTCCCTCCCTCCCTCCCTCTACTCACTATTAAAGAATTGGTTTCTTTTCTATTAGAAGCAAATCCTTGTGCCTTCTGGTCATGCAGCATTTTCAGCTTTAGCTGCCTAAGGTCAGTGAAATACATTCTGAATTTATATTAGTGAAAGTGAAAATGTGATATCTGAGTAAGTATCCTTGATGCCCATCCATCCCACAACTCCCCTCCACTGGTCATATAGCTGATATTGGCAACTAGGTCTGGGAAAGACTGCTGACATCCTGTAATAACCAATTCAGTTCTTTTTGACCCTCCATTGTGTTCATCTCCGCCACATTTCTTATATTTCTCTACTTGAAAAACTCTTGCAGAGAGTTGAAAACAGGGACATCCCCCCACTTTTTAATTTATAACAATTGTCTTTTCTAATATTCTGTTCTGTTTATTCTTCAGGTCCCATCTACACTGGCAGCTTCAAGCAACTTGTCTTCAGTACTGAAACACATGTGAAATGAGGCCAGTTTAAGAAATAACTCCATAGATTTCAGCCCTTTGCTCAGCATCATTCTCACACTCTTGTGATTGTGATATGGGTTGCCCATCTTGCAATTATGACTTATCAGCAAGCAAGGGTGACCTGGTTGCAATTTCTGACATTCCAGGCTGGCTTCCCAGCAAGGTATCAAACAACATAAATGGGGAAGCCAGCAGGAAGTCACAGCTTCCAAGTCACAATCATTTGAGGTTCCTCGCTTAATGACCTCTGTGATCTTCAAGTTAAGATGACAACCAGGACTGCCAGAATTACCTTATTACTTTATGAATTATTTTATTACTTTATGAATGCATTACTTATTGGTGGCAATTTGAATTGCCACCATAACCTGAGGACTATTTGTACATGATTTGCACTGATATACATTTTTAATGATGCATATGCTCCCCTGTATTTCACACATTGCCTGTTACACCCACCACTGAACTAATATGTGGGGTGCAGTAGAGGGAAAGGATATCACCATCTCACCTTTTTTTGTCACTGGAAGGAAAAACAGGGTTTTTTTTAAAGTCATTCATTGATTCACCTCTGACCATTTCCCCTTTTTAGTAACCATTAACACCACTTCTGTGTGAGGATAGGAATGATTGCTTTAGATCAGCATGTACTGATATGTGAAAGAAAGCTGCATAAAGCTTGAGGCTTTTGTGAAAATAGTAGAACCTTTATGTGCACATATTCCTGTTCTGGGATGAAGACTTCCTGAAAATAGAGTAGTGACCAGAAAGGAATCTGGACCATTAGATCGCCATACTGACCAATAGGCATTCAAACATCACAAAGACTGGATTAAATGATTCAGAAAAACTGAGTAGCACAAATTGCCCTAGTGTGAGTTGGAAAACATCATTTTGAAGCAAAGCAGAAAATCATGGTTGGTCAAGTCCTATTCTAGCCCATCCACAGCCAGAAAGTTTTGTGTGGAGGAGCCTTTAATCACATGGTTAATTCTCTGCTATTTGCCTCTTTTCCTTTCTAATCTTGCTATTTTCTGCTTTTTTTACTCCTATTCTGGATTGTTTGTTCTTGTTTAGTTCAGTCTTTTTTTAAACTATTTTTTTCTGGGAAGTTGGCCTGGCTAGCAATTGTTTATTATTTGCTGAGTATGTCTTCAATTCTTTATCCCTGGTGGAGGGACAATCAGAACCATATCTACTTTTCCATGTATCCAACATCTGCAACTCTATTTTTGCTGTTTGCATGAAGCCTGCTTTATGTCAAAACAGATTTGAAATCTACTCATCTTAGGAGCTTTTAAACTTTCCCTATTTGCTCAGGCTTTTCCACTGCTATTTTCCCCCCTCTTTTCCTTTAATTGCTAGCACTGTTATGACTCCCATTCTTCTTCTTCCTTTTCACAGATTTCATATCTTTTTGGTATATCACTTTCTTGAAGGGCAAGATATACAGCACATACAGACACACACCAAGGGACAACTTCCTTTTTTCTTTCTCTGTAATCCCCATGTGTTTTTAAATGCAGAGGCTGGAAATATCCTCTAGAAGAGATTTTAAAGGTCTGTGTGAGCTGTGTGAGGAGAAGATTAAATTGCTCCCTCCCAGTTTAATCAGTGGAAATACAGCATTGCAGGTTTTTTTTTTAAAAGCAAGAATACATCTAAGAGATAATAAGCAACAACAACAATCAAAATGATTTTAGTACAAAAATAGTGAACAAAAGATGAGTGAAGCATTCCCCAATTTTATTATCTCTAAAATGTTTCCCAGCATAACATTATCATTTTAAATTGAATACATGCATGTAAAGAACAAATATGCATATTAAAATAGGTGACTTTTATTTTATTAATGCCTTAGCAATTCTCACATCAGTGTTAAATACAAATGACAATACAAAAGGGACATTTGAAGGTAAATAAATCCCAAAGCTGAGGGATCACACTGACAATTGATGAGAGCAATAAAAAAAAATCTCCCTATCATCTAAATGATATTTATAGCAATGTCAAACATGAATTACATGTTTATCAGTAGATACCAAGCAAATTACTCTTAAACTTTTTTCCCCTTCCAAATAATCCAGCCACATTGAACAAAGGAAATTCAGGTGGCTAATGCTCTAATGAGCAGTTATGGGTTCTAAAAAACTTATAGGAACAGAGATCAGGGATTGAATTAATTTGGTTGCAAACAGAGCAGTTTGACTTTGTTGTGCTGTGAATAAATATAGTACTATATAAAAATGTCATGATCAGTAAGCACTAAATCTCCATTGGGCTGACACTGAGTAAGCAATTAAAACACACACATACAAATACACACCTTCATATGACAACTCTCATTGTTAGAGAAAAAACTAAAATGAAGAAAAGAAAGCAACTGATGATAGTAACAATTGAGCTGTTGTTTTTTAATTCTATTAAAAATTCTAACTATACTATTAAAATTCTAAGTATAACTATAATTATAGGCAATCCTAAATAGATTTACTGCTAGTACTACTACTACTACTTATTATTAAGAATCATTAGTTAATCCAATTTTATTGTTGTTATTTAACAGCTTTGTGAAGATGGTAGAGGACAGGAAGACCTGGAGGAACGCTGTCCATGGGGTCGCGATGGGTTGGACACGACTTCGCAGTTAACAACAACAAAACAGCTTTGTGTGAACTGTTTATATTATCTTCCTGACTCAATCAGTATCTTTTGCAAAAAAAGAACTTTTCTAATGTTGACTAATATGCATATTATATTATTAGGCATCTGAATGATTAGTGGATTTTGTTTAACTGGTTGAGTAGCTGTATATGGACATGCTTAAGTCTTTGAGAGAAAATGTTCTGTGTGTATTTGAAAATGGCAGAATAAAGTTTATAAAGAGGGTAAACTATTTTCCATGCAATTAATTTAAAAAGTAGTTATCATTTAATTTGTATGTGTATTATGTGCACGTGCACATAATATATATATTTTATATGTTTGTCAATACAGTTATAAAATGTGCTGCTGCATATTGTATAACATCCTGGGTATTAGATTTTTTTCTATTCCATTTTTGGGACAAAGGCAAGGTAGTTGTTTTAATTTCATAGTCATTTTCCATTTGAACTAATCATTTAACTATTTCCCAATTTAAAGTCTGGCCCAGATGTCATATTACCACATGTATAAATGAACAACATCTTTAAAAACCAAAAGGAATTTCTTAGCAAACAAAACAGCTACAAAATGGCATAATTTCTCTTATTTTTCAGAATAAAGCTTTAGTGGCGTATAGTTACAGGTTGGTACAGTAAATTACTGTCGTGCAGCTCTGAAAATCCATCTGTTCCCCCTCACTTCTACATTCCAAGAAACAGGGGTGTGTGGGGGTCTCTTCTGAGATATTTGCCACATCCACATTCCTTCTGTGAACTCATCTGCTGTTTGTCTGACTGTTGTCTAGTATGTAGCTTTTCTACTTTCCAAGACCATTCCCACATATTGTTACAATTAGCATGCAACTGAAGCAGCGATGTTTCGGGTAAAATCAGGAGACTAGAGAAGTTGACACAAACTTTATCCAGCCAAATTACAGATATTTATGTGGTCCACAGTCACCTTGCTTCTCCTATCACATCACAATAACAAAATGTTTTTTTTTACTAATGCTACTTGATAAAATAAGAGATATGCTCTCAGTTGTAGGTATGTACTTTCTATATAAATTAATAGACAAATCATATCATGCCAGTATAAATAATCTGTCTTATACATTGATGATTCTCTGGTATGATTGATGTATATGATGATGGAAGAGGTCACACAATAAAGTAAACCCACAGAAAAGAATGTTGATATGTGCATATGTTTCATATGCCTATTTATCAAATTTATAAATGCAAATGACCTACTATGATTTCCTCTGCCTTACTTGATTCTATTTACTTTTGAAAATAATTGTCAATAAGGGCACACATCCTTTTCCAATTGACAGTATCAAATATTTTCTTCCTATCTACCTAACAAATGTAGATATTTATTATAGTTTGAGGGAAATCGGATATAGTATCACATCCAGATAGTAGCATCTGGCTTATCTTGTTTGGACATGGAAAATGAGCAGAGTTGGATATGCTCAAGACTTGTCTGGAAGTTTATCAGGGAACAGCAGAGCTAAAACTAGATTGGGAAGTAGTAAAATGTTCTGGAAGAAAGCAGGAGTTTCAATTTGCTTCTGTACTGTAGTCAAAGAAACCACCTGGACAGAGTCATAGGATCACCGGCAAGAAAGATCAACCCAAAGGATATACCCAAACATACATCTTACTACTGATCACTCTAATCCTCTCATTTATTTTCCTTAGAAGTAGGAAAAACTAGTTCTAGTCCCTTAAGAGAGCTGTTCTATTTGTTTCTAGATAATAGCACCAGTTATTTAATTCCAATTTCTTTCTAGGGAAAAGAAAACAAAAGATTCATCTTTCCTTATTGTTATTTACAGCAGGACCTTTTAGTTAGATTCCAGCAGTGGAATTCCCTTCTATTAACTCTCTGGGGGACATGAGTAACTGCATGTCTTTCAGTTATATTAGTAATCATAAATCTCCTGTTCTCCTATAGATTCTATAATGTGCAAAGATATTCAAATTCTCTGTATTAATATAGCAATATAAATGGATTTTTAAAAGAGTTCTATGGAAATCTACCCAATGATTGATTGATCTCTCTTTCTCTCTCTTTAGGAATTGTTATTTCTTATGGTGAAATAAGAAGAGTCATACTGCATTGTCCAGTCCAGAAACAGTCAATTGAAAGAGATCAGGTAAGGTTTCTCTATAGGTTATTCATTGAAGAACTATCCAAGAAAGCTTTGAGGAGTGTAAGTTCAGGGGACTTCTTTTAAAGAAAGCAAAAGTAAAAAAAAATAATTTATCCCTGTATAAATCAAATACGGGATTTTATTTTGACACCCCAATGTCAGTATTTACTAAACCTGGACAGGCAAGTCCACCCCAGCAGCCTGCATTTGCAAATAACTTCACTCATTAATATTTAATTAAGACAGAGGAAAACTGTCCTTGATATTTTGCTGCAATTAGTGCTCTCTATACCCCACTGACTTCCCATGATGAATTACTTTTCAAATGGAAAGTGAAGTGATTAAATAAAGCTGAAGACAGTCTATTCCTTGTGTGTTGCCCAATGTACATTTTCAGTCAATGTAGAAATATGACTGTGTTAGCATACAGTTAAGCTCCTTTGGGAGGAAAACAGAAAAAAAGCAACAGCCTTTTGATGAATTATATGGTTTTATTTCTTCTCTCTAAGATCACACTTGTTATTTATACAATGCCATCAATATACAAGATGTGATTTTAATTTGGGACAAACCACAAACAACCACAGGATCTGTTTGCTGTTTTGGGGCCAAGTCTTGCCTCTGGAAGCACAAATTTCAATTTTACCAATTTTAAGGTTGGTGCATAAATTAAAGAAATAAATGAGGCTTTGTTTTTTGCAAAGGGCAATCTAGAAAGCTACCAGAGTTTTATTATGGAACTTTACATTTCTGATTGTTTTCAAGGTTTCCTGAGGACTGAAGACATTTGAAACAAATGAGAACATATGATTTCTATGCTTGACCAAATGGAAAACAAGTGAAAACCAGCAAGTTATACTAACTTAGCGCTTACTTGTTTTAAAATAATACTTCTATTAAATATTACAATTTAAAAGATAAAAACCAGTATGAACTAAAAAAGAAGACAATAAAGAGAAAAAATAGAAAGTGCAGAAAATAAGAAAAAAACAAGAAAACAAGAGAAAGGGAATATATAAAGAAATTATTTTCCCCTTCATCAAATCAATGTGATCATTTCTAGTAGCTTATGACCTTCTCTTAAAATGCAGCAAATACAGTCTCTTCTTCCCAAATCCTATCTCTTAACTATAAACAATACTATAAACACTCCTCAAAGCTTTCTTGGATAGTTCTTCAATCCAAAAAGCATATGTTGGTTTATTTTCTCGCAACGAAACACCGGACTAGGACGTCACAACAGCATAATCATTTCAGTCCTGCAAAAGTCCATTAAGGGTTACCAGAGATAACGTTGATATTTCAACTTAATCAAATAAACCAACTTTTGAACTTTTACTTCTAATAATCTTGATATTTATTCCCTTCAAATGATCTTAAAACTTGATATATATGTAGGTCTTTGGTTATTCGGGTTTTCTCCTACGTCAAATTGGAAATGTCTTGGCGACGTTTCGATGAAGTCTCATTCATCATCTTCAGGCTGGTGTTTTCAGCTTCGTGCTTCTAGGAGCAATGTGTGATCGCAGCTAGAGCAAGGAGAAAACCCGAAAAACCAAAGACCTACATACAAACACCCGCGAAAACCTCAGAAAACATATATATATAAGAACATAAGAACTCAGTCAAAAAAGAGGAACCAACATCTTCCCTGGTCCAACACCTTAAAGCCACAGGACATGAAATTGACTTTAAAAATACCAGAACCATTGCCAAAAGTGAACATTTTAATAACAGAATAATCAGAGAAGCCATCGAGATAGAAAAATGTCCACACAGCACGAACAAGCAAGATGATACCTCCCGCCTACCAGCCATTTGGAAACCCGCCCTTATTGACAAACGACTCCCTAACACAAAAAATGATACCAGACGCACATTCACAAAAACCACACAGGATGTCACCACCACACATCCACGCAAAAAGCAAACCCAAAGCCACACCGATGATGAGGCACGACCACAAACCAGAAGCCAGACCACAGCTGCATCATTAGCCACTTTAAACCCATCCAATCCATACATGAAGCAAACTGACACCCTCCATGAAGAGGAGGCACGACCACGAACGCGAAGCCAAAAATAGCAAGGCAGCCCAAAATCTTAAACCCCTCTGCAACTCAGACTAACCTGAGCACAACCAAACAGAACACTCCCCCAGCCAATCAGAGCACAGCCAACCCCCCAGCCAATCAGAGCACAGCCAACCCCCCCAGCCAATCAGAGCACAGCCAAGCCCCTAACCAATCAGAACACACCTCCACCCAATCAGAACACAGCCAAGCTCCCACCCAATCAGTTCATACCCCCACTGGCAGTGAAAAGGAAGAAACAGCTAAGACCACACATTGCTCCTTGAAGCACGAAGCTGAAAACACCAGCCTGAAGATGACGAATGGGACTTCATCGAAACGTCGCCAAGACACTTCCAATTTTACGCGGGAGAAAACCCGAACAACCAAAGACCTACATATATATATATATATATATATATATATATATATATATATATATATATATATTTGTTCCTTTTCACAAAATTCTTCAAAATTTAAAAGTTCTATTTTATAAATCGCATATAGGAAAGTTATCCAGATCACTCCTTTATTTATTTAGACATTAGCCAATTTCATTTGTATACCTGATGTAGCACTCTTTTTCCACATCATTCCTATAACCTGTCATTTTTGAGTCCACTTTCAAATAAGTCTCAGTTTTCTCTACTAAAACTTGTTCTTCTTCCATAGCATCCTTTAGACACAATCTATTTATAATAACATGCACTCTTAAAATTAACTTCTTAATCCATTTTTTAAAAATATCCTTCAGTGCATCCAATGTTAAAATATTTTGGTCCATTTTATATTAGAAAGTCTCTTTTGATTGTTATCTTTAATTTGTTCTGGCCCCTTTGATGTCCAACTTTCAAAATCCCATTGTATCATGTTTTTCTTTAAAAAAAAACAATAGCATTTTCCCATGGAAAGATGCTTATAATTGATTTTAACTGCTTATTTTAACATTTAAAATAAGATTTTGAAATCAATTATAAACATCTTTCCATGAGAAAATGCTGCTTTTTATTTTTTTAAATAAAAAAATAGCATTTTCCCATGAAACATGCTTATAATTGATTTCATAATCTTATTTTAAATGCATCTGAAACTTTACTGTACCTGAAGCATTCTAAAATCAACATTCTAGTCACCCTTTTGTTATTTATTCAAAAGGAAAAAAAAGATGTTTTTTAACGTTTTTAATTCCTTAAACTTGCATTTTAAACCTGTTTCACTAAAGATGAAAGGAAACTCATCCACTACTATAAAATTTGTTGATTCAAACTTTGCTATTAGTTCAAAAGC
The DNA here is from genome assembly GCF_016545835.1 of Crotalus tigris. Lineage (NCBI taxonomy): Eukaryota > Metazoa > Chordata > Lepidosauria > Squamata > Viperidae > Crotalus > Crotalus tigris. The sequence continues at coordinate 232,760 of NW_024097602.1, forward strand.
AATTAAAAAGCAATTTCCAAAAGTGATTAAGAAAATGAAACTTGGTGAACCTTATGTCCATATCGGCTACATTGTGGCTGTGTTTTTCATTGAAGTCTCTGAACTGTCTCTTGCTCAAAACACAAATCAACCGTAAAAAACTCTCAGTTCCTGTAGCCTACTCACAAGCAGCAGCTGTCCAGAAAATAAGTGGATAATTTCATGATCTCCCTTTCTTCTAGAGTCTGCTGTGGTTACCGGCCTTGAGTCTACTTCTTTCCATGGGTATTCCCTATTGTGTGCTTGCTTATTTAGTTCTAATTTCTTTCTTTCCAATCGTTGTGTGCAAAGGGGAGGGAAAAAAAACAGATCAGGCATAGATAGGATAACACATACTGATCTTAGGGTGATAGTGTGACTGAAGGACACTGTGAAAGTGATAAATGTGGGGGTTTCAGGCACAGAATTATTTTTTTTTAAAACCATTATTTCATTGAATGGTAGGTAAGCCAGGACTATCTGCACTTTTTCTTCAATTCAAATAATTTACCATTTATTTCTCAAAAATTGTGACTGTAATAGAACAAATAAACGTTAGCTTGGAAATTAATTGGAAGATGATAAACAAAGGACAGATTTGGTGTAGAAAGGTAGCAAAGAAGGACAACACCCTGCTTCTTTAGGAGAAAATAGCAGTTGGGATTACACTGAGAGACATGTATTCACACTTTGGTGTGTAATTAATTATTAGTAGAGATGAGAGTTATTTGGACCATATCTTCAACCTTCAGAACAACCTTTTGTACTAATGTTACGTCCCAGATTTACTTCTAAGTCCAATGCTGTAATGTCTTATATATTGTATATACAATAAATGTGCAGCATTGCAAATACTACAATGTCACTTGCGATTATATCTTGCAATAGCTCTTGTTATGCCCTGACTTATAGAATTATTTGCTGACAAAACAAATATAACGGATTACTTTTTAAATAAAAAGGCAATCTATTTTTAAGATCAAAGTGAATGAAATTCTGCATTTTTCATTAAAACCTGCTAAGATTTTCAGCTTTTAAAATTGCTGTACCAGTTTTCTAAATACTCTTTCATCCCTTCATAGGATTAATCATTGTTTTATTCATCATATCCCAAGCACCCTTACCTATAAGATATGCTTTTCCTTGTGAATGCCACATGCAACTGTTCTCCCCAAAAGGCAGATGAAGGGAATAGTAAGAGTAACTGCAGAATCCCAAGCAATCTTCCAGTGCAGAGGTCCCCAACCAATGGGCCATGGCCCACTACTGGGCTGTGGCCTTTTGGTTACCAGGCCATGCAAGTGGCTGGCTAGTGCATGCACAAATGTGTGTGCGCTCACCCTCTTGCCCTTGTATTGGCACTAGCTGAGCTGCAAGCCTCATGCCAGCGCTAGCCGAGCCACAAGCTGTGAGCCTCTCACTGGCACTAGCTAAGCCGCAAACCAGTGCTAGCCAAGGCACGAGCTGCACACTGGTGCTAGCCAAGCTGTGAGCTTCTCACCAGCACTAGCGGAGCCATAAGCTATGTGCCGCACTAGCCGAGCTGCGAGCCATGTGCCAGTGCTAGCTAAGCCGTGTGCCGGCGTTAGCAGCCCTATTTGCAGAGTGCATATGCTTACAGCCCCATTTGCGCACATGCGCATGCAGTCACATTTGCATGTGTCCCTCCCTTTCCCACTGGGCTGCCAACTTAGAAAGGTTGGTGACCCCTGTTCCAGTGGATAGTTATTACATCCATTGTTGTCATTATGGATCATTCATCCAAATAAGTATACAAATAATTGGCAATGGCTGTTCCATTTGTGAAAAGGTACATAAGAAAAGATAGAGGAAGCTACTTGCAAAGGAAGGTAGGAGAGAATCTCTGTGGAAATTGATACATTGACTACAACAGCTTGCTCTTTCAATATTTCCATTACAATTATATCATATGGTTCTAATTCTCTAAGAACATGTCCTATAGCTAGAAGGTCATATTGTTAATAAAAAGCAGCAAAGGTCTTAAGCCACGTTTGATGACTCCTTCCTTCCTTCCTTCCTTCCTTCCTTCCTTCCTTCCTTCCTTCCTTCCTTCCTTCCTTCCTTCCTTCCTTCCTTTCTTCCTTCCTTCCTTCCTTCCTTCCTTCCTTCCCTCCCTCCCTCCCTCCCTTCCTTCCTTCCTTCCTGTTGTTAGGTAACCATTTTTGTTAGCATTTTTCTCTTTTTCCAAGAGTCTTCTGGCAAATGTCCTTATTGAAGAAATGAGTGTTCAGATGTTTTGTTTGTTATAAGAATGTTAGAAAAAGGGAGGCTTACTGCTTTCTGAATTTAGTTAAAATATATGAGTTTCTTTTTCACTATTTGCATTTTCTGCCTTCTACCTACTATCTTAATATGTTCCTGTTTATTCAAGGATTTTTCTTACTTTCCATGTTGTTTGAATAGCATATTCTTTTATACAGGTGTTTATTTTGCTAATAATAATATGATGGAAGACAAGGGAATATTATATCAGGACAGTACACAGTCTCCTATACTTGAGAATTGATAATAGAGATTAGCGCTGCAAACATTTTATTTCATTTTCCTGTGTAAATCCTACAGAATTTGAGATCATAATCATCACCTAAATGTGAATCCTTTATCTGGAATTGAATGAAAGTGAACATAATTCCATCCTTACATCTGCAAATCTGATAGCAATCTACCAGTGAAAAACAAATAAATAATGAAAAGTACATGAAATAATTATATACAAAAAGCATACTGCTCCTTGGCGATATCCTGAAGCTTTCCAGGTTTTATTTGCAAACTTGATGTTTATCTAGAAATATGTTAAAAAAATAGTTTACAGGAGAAAACTAGATCATAACTGAATTTATTTGTCTGTGTGTGTGTGTGTGTGTGTGTGTGTGTGAGAGAGAGAGAGAGAGAGAGAGAGAGAGAGAGAGAGAGAGAGATTTTACTAAGCCTGGTTAGGTAAACTGGACTAACAGCTATGTTTTTCTCTTCCAAAAAACTTCAAGTATTTTGTGATTCTCGCCCCCCTCCCATATGCTTTGGAATTACATGATTTTGGGCAAGCTGGGAATATTAATAATATTCCTAGCTTGCCCATTTGAGAAAGCTACACAATTTAACTACATTTGATTATTTGGAAAGTATTCATGGACCAATTAAAACTGTTTTACTCTAACAAATTCATGTTGCTCTTTTCTTTATACTCCTGTTTTTAAGCTTGCTGTATGTAGCCAGATTATGCAATTAAAAGAGTATCTAACCTGATATATATTGGAGGGAAAACAGAGTAGTGAGTTCCTTTGCCTTCACCATGCTCAAGATGTATTATTAATATAATTATACATTTTTAGACTTTCCCAAGACAGTCCTGAGAAGGAAAACTGCAATATTTTAAAACTTCTTCTGGATTATATTTTGCAGAAAACTTAGAGGTGAAAATTAAATAATGACTGCAGTTATAAGGAAATAAAATAAAAGATAAGTTTCATCCACAATTTGTGAAGAGCTTATTGGATTAATAGTGAACACATCTTGAAGCATATTACTGAAGGTTCCTGTCATCCAAAGTGTGGCCATACTAATACTACTGTGGCTAGTACAATGTTCAGTTATGAAGCTTGTTATTATATTTATGTAAATGACTTTAGAGGACAGATATATAATAATATTGTAAACATGATTACCAACTCCTATGGAATGTAAACTGTCATAAGAGAACAGAAGCATCTTGACAAACTTGAACACTGGGCGCTATCTAACAAAATGCAAATCAATGGTGAAAAAAGTAAGATTCTACATTTAGGCCAGAAAAATCAAACACACAGGTATAGTAGGTGGTACCTTGCTCAATAGTAGTAACTGTGAGAGGGATCTCGGAGTCCTAGTGGACAGTCACTTAAATATGAGCCAGCAGTGTGCTGCAGCAGCCAAAAAAGCCAACACAGTGCTAGGCTGCATTAACAGAAGGATAGAATCAAGATCACGTGAAGTGTTAATACCACTTTATAATGCCTTGATCAGGCCACACTTGGAATACTGCATCCAGTTTTGGTCACCGCAATGTAAAAAAGATGTTGAGACTCTAGAAAGAGTACAGAGAAGAGCAACAAAGATGATTAGGGGACTGGAGGCTAAAGCATATAAGGAATGGCTTCTGGAATTGGGTATGTCTAGTTTAATGAAGAGAAGGATGAGGAGAGACATGATAGCAGTGTTCCAATATCTCAAGGGTTGCCACAAAGAAGAGAGAGTCAAGCAATTCTCCAAAACAGCTGAAGCCAAGACAAGAAGCAATGGATGGAAACTAATCAAAGAGAGAAGCAACCTAGAACTAAGGAGAAATTTCTGACAGTTAGAACAATTAATCAGTGGAACAATTTGCCTCCAGAAGCTGTGAATGCTCCAGAAGAGACTGGACAGCCATTTGTCTGAAATTGTATAGGGTTTCCTACCTGAGTAGGGGGTTGGACTAGGTCCCTTCCAACATAACAACAACAATAATTTAATTTAATTTAATAAACAAAATTCTTTCTCAGCTTTTCTACTATGGTATGGACCTTTTTGTCTATTTAGCTGTCAAAAAAAAGCAGCCAATACAAGTTGTGCAGTTGTGTTATCACTTTGATTTCATACCAAAACCTGATGCAATACTAAAGACGTTTCATAATATCTTTAGTGTATTTTGCAAATCTTGCTGAAAAGGTGTCCGAGGCATAAGGCTGCACATACCCCAAAGGCTGAGTGACACTGATTAGTCATGCTGAGCTGATGCAATCAACACCATTATACATGGATATGCAAAGATAAGGGAAGCATGAGCAGAAATCTCAAGTGACTTGGAGCAGAAAGATTTGGTTTCAAATGCAGCTAACTGTCTTTATCAGTAGATGGGTAAATTGGAAAATTCACTGTATGCTTCATTCTGGGGAGGGGGAGGAAGACTTGCAAAGATTTGATACAACAAACAATTCACAGCAGGATTCTAAAATATTGTCAATACTGCAGCAATAACACTGAATTCTCTGAAAACCATTGTTGAGTCAGCAAGAAATACATTTGATACATATGGCCTAAAAATGTAAATCTCAGTCTATCAGATTATGGAAAAATAGGTTGACCCCCTCTTCTTTGTGGCAGCCCCTTAGATTCATTTTTCCTGTTGCTCTTAACTCATTGATTCCTTTTGTTTACATGGAAATGATGTTACTTTAATTGTCATCATATCACTTCTTTTTGTTGTTGTTTACATGCAAAGAATAACAAATCCATATTATATTTTGCAGAAGCTTATTATAATTAAATAGTTGTGATTGAAGTTTTACCAAGAAAAAAAAGTAAAAGGAGGATAGAACGAATTCTATCAGATCTTTAGTCTAGGCGGGCACTCCTGGGTCTTACCTACAATAACAATTCATAGACCTCTACCCATCAGCTATCAAAAAGTATTTACTGATGGAAAACTTTTATCAAAGTGCCTGCTGTTCACGCTGACAGATTCACCACACATGGCTGCACATGGTTAGGCTTGCATTCACTCCCTTATTATTTTTTTAAGTACTCTAATAATATGCCAATGGCATCTCATTGAAATAATGTTTTAATTGCAATTTAATTCTTTGAAGAATGGAAAAACATGCCTGGAAAATGTTTCCTCTCTTTTCTAGAGGAAGAAGTGTGAAGATTTATGTATCTATAACAAGAACCGGTTAATGAAACACAGTGGCATAAGTGTTATGTCCCGAGCCTTGCAAACGGCTCGGGCGTTTGCAGGCAGTCCCAGGCAGGTGCAAAGCTGCCCGGGACCAGACAGGCTGTCGCCAGCGCCGTGCGCATGCGCGGGTGCTGGCGCGGGAAAAGTATCGCATTTACCCAGGAAATGTCTATATAAGAAGTTGGGAGGTTTTGGGAGCTGCTGAAGCCATCTACTTGTAAGCTGAACGCAGAATAAAGAAAACTGAGAACTTCAACTGCTTCTCGTGTCTGCTTCCCGCCACGGACTCAACACTGGCGACGAGGGTGGGATTGCCTTACACCGCCTGGAAAGGAAGAAGTGTAAGCTTACCCAAGTGAGTCCTGAGCGGCGGAACGGCGTCGACTCGGCAGCTACCCGCCAATCCAGTGCGCATTCGGGGGTAGGCTGGCTGATAGACCCGTCTCCTGAAGATGGCAAAAATCGGAAGGCTTTCGGAATTCGACGTCTCACATCCAGAGCGGTGGGAGTCATACGTAGCCAGGGTGGAGAACTACTTCAAGGCAAACCAAGTGAGGGAAGAGAGCTTGAAGGCTGCCACCCTGCTTTGTGTTTGCGGCCAAGACGCCTTCGACATCGCAGAAAACCTTGCAGCACCTGTTCCAGTAGAGTCTGTAAGCTACGCAGATCTGAAGAAGCTACTGAAGGAGCACTTCCACCCCAAGATGTCCGTCATCGCATGGCGCCACACCTTCGAGCAGAGGGATCAACGGCCCGGTGAGTCGGCCAAAGAATTCATCGCCGCATTACGGAAGGCCGCCAAGCACTGCGAGTTCAAAGACCTCGAAGAACGACTGAGGGACCGATTCGTGTGCGGGTTAAGGCATCGAGATCTACAACAGAGACTTTTCGCTAAAGAAGAATTGTCCTACCAAGATGCCTTAAGGGAAGTCACCGCAGAAGAAGCAGCAGGCGGCGCTGTCAAGAACATGCGGCCGATCAGAAACAGTCCAGAGGTTGCATCTGTGCACCAGGAAGACGTCCAAAGAAACTCCGAGGAGAATCCGGATGAGGAAGTCGACCGTCTCCACCCCACGAAGGAAGAAAAACAGAAGGGAAGCTCTTCAGCTCCGCTCAAGTGCATCGGCTGTGGAGGTTGCCACAGGAGAACCGACTGCAAGTTCCGCTCCGCTACCTGCCGGGCATGCGGCAAACAAGGACACATTGCAGCTGTGTGTCTGGGCCGACGAAAGGTACAACCTCAGGAAGAACTGCGCCTGAAAGGTACCAGATTCCCCAGCCAGAATAGGGTAGGGTTTTGCGCTTCGCGAAGAAGCATCCTTAGGACAGGCACACACAAGCCCATTAAGAAAAAGCTGTCACTCAAGGTGAAGCTACAAGGGGTTCCATTATCTATGGAACTAGACACAGGGTCTGCCTTTTCAATTATCTCCTTGCATACATTTAGGAAGATTTGTTCCGGTAGTGGAACTCAGGCCAAATTAAGGCCTTCTGACATTGTGTTAACAGATTTTCAAAATTCAAGAGTGTGTGTTAAGGGGGAGGCCACCCTTAACGTGCAATACAAGAGTTTTGAAGGTCCACTAGACTTATTAGTAGTAGGGGGTGAACGAACGAGTCTCATAGGACTCGATTGGTTTGAGGCCCTGGGGATACACGTCACAGGACTCAACAGTTTACAAACACTCGACCTACAGGAAGTCTGCAAAGAATTTGCAGATGTTTTCAGCCCCCAGCTGGGCACATTCAAAGGACCCCCTGTGTCCTTAAAGCTAGACCCCACTGTCACTCCCATTAGAATTAAAGCAAGAAGGGTCCCTTTTGCTTTAAAGAGTAAAATTGACACTGAGTTAGACAAACTGATCCAACAGGGAATCCTAGAACCTGTTGATTCCAGTCCTTGGGAGACCCCCATTGTCACGCCTCTAAAGGCAAATGGGGACATTCGCATTTGTGCTGACTACAAATGCACTCTGAATAAGGCATTGCAGCAACATGCCTATCCTGTTCCTGTGGTCAGTCATATTCTGGCCTCCCTCAAGGGGGGGCGCGTTTTTGCAAAGCTTGACCTAGCTCAAGCGTATCAACAGCTGCCTGTTGATGATGATGCTGCTATAGCTCAGACTATTGTGACCCACAGGGGAGCCTTTAAGGTAAAAAGGCTGCAGTTTGGAGTGAATGTCGCTCCTGGGATTTTCCAAAGCGTAATGGAAAACACACTGCGGGGCATACCGGGGGTTTGCCCCTACTTTGATGATGTCTTAATTGCAGGAGACTCCACACACATTCTAGCTGAAAGGCTAAGAGCTGTTCTGTTAAGATTCAGGAAATCAGGCCTCAAGCTCAAAAAAGACAAATGCATGATTGGGGTGCCTTCTACTGAATTTCTGGGGTTCAAAATTGATGCTGCTGGGATTCACCCTGCTGAATCCAAACTGACTGCTATTTTAGAAGCACCTAGGCCAAAGTCCAAGGCCGAACTTCAGGCCTTCCTGGGCCTCCTGAATTTCTACAATTCTTTTCTTCCACAAAAAGCTAGTGTAGCTGAGCCTCTTCACAGGCTACTAGACAAGCAAGCAGTGTGGCAGTTGTCACAAACGCATGAGGGTTGTTTTAACAAAGTCAAGGCTTTGCTCACTTCTAACAGTGTACTTGCACATTTCAACGAGTCTCTTCCTGTGTGCATCGCTTGTGATGCGTCCCCTTACGGGGTTGGAGCTGTCCTGAGCCACCTCAGGTCTGATGGAACTCAGGTTCCTGTTGCATATTACTCCAGAACATTGTCTTCTGCTGAGCACAACTACACTCAGATAGACAGGGAGGCTCTGGCTGTTGTTGCTGGAATTAAAAAATTCCATGACTTTCTATATGACAGGCACTTCACGGTCTTCACTGACCATAAGCCTCTGCTGGGACTGTTTACCACACGTAAGCAGACTCCCCAAATCATTTCCCCTAGAATGCTTAGGTGGTCTATCTTTTTGTCTGCATATGATTTTTCCTTACTCCACAAGCCTGGAAAAGAAATGGGCCATCCTGATGGCCTCAGTAGATTGCCTCTGCCAGTAGTAGAAGCTGACCCTGCGCCAGCTGTCAACATTCTATCAATCCAAGCCTTGCCCAAGCTCCCTCTTAGTGCCAGGGATGTTGCCGCTGAATCAGGTACAGATCACACACTTTCACGTGTCCGTTCCTGGGTTTTGTCTGGTTGGCCCTAGTCCTGAGTTCAGAGTTTCTGGTCCAAAAGGAACGAGCTGTCCCTTTCTCAGGGTTGTCTGCTTTGGGGAAACAGAGTTGTCATTCCCACCTCAATGAGGACTAGGGTCTTAGAATCCCTCCATGAGGGTCATCCTGGCATTGTTTGTATGAAGGCTCTTGCGCGCAGCCACTTGTGGTGGCCTGGTTTAGATAAAGATATTGAGGCTAAGGTGCATGCATGCCACCTGTGCCAACGATTTCGCCCAGAGATGCCCCAAGCTCCCGTGCATAGATGGGAGGAAACACAGTCCCCATGGTCTAGGGTGCACATTGACTACGCTGGACCCTTTCAGGGCCAGTTCTTCTTGGTCCTTGTTGACAGCCATTCGAAATGGCTTGAGGTTGTACCTGTCTCATCCACCACCACTGCAAAGACTAGTCAGGTACTGAGGGGGATTTTTGCTGCACACGGGCTGCCAGATGTCATTGTGTCCGACAACGGCCCTCAATTCACTTCTTCCGAATTCCAAGCTTTTTTACAGGCAAACATGATTCGTCATGCCACGTCTGCACCCTTCCACCCGTCCACCAACGGTATGGCTGAACGTATGGTGCGCATCACAAAGGACGCATTGAAAAGACTCACCTACGGGGACTGGCATCACAGGTTGGCTGACTTTCTCCTTTCTTATCGCACCACACCGTCCACTTATACAGGGAGAAGCCCAGCTGAACTTCGTTGGGGGCGTCAACTTACTACTAAACTTGACCGGTTGCATCCGGACAGACTGCCTTCATCTACCTCACATCCTAGGGCACCTAGACAACTACTTGTGGGTGCCCCGGTTTGGGCTCGCAATTATGGGCCTGGTCATACATGGGTCCCCGCTTCTATTTCCAGGGTCACAGGTCCTCTCTCCTACGAGGTAGCCCTGGACAACGGTCGTGTCCTGCGTCAGCACATCGACCAACTCCGCCCTCGGTGGGACTTTTCAGATGAGACTCCTGGGTCTTTTCCAGGGGGGGAGGGGGACCCTTTGGAGCAAAGGGAAGGGCATGAGCTGCTGCCCATCTCCACTGATGGAGCTACAAACGGCCCATCCCAGGGTTCCGCGAGAGCTCCGAACAAGAATTCTATGAGCCTACCTAACTACCAGGCATCCACACCTACTCCAGCCAGGGAGTCACCCCGGGGGCATACTCACTTTCCACACACATCACACAGCACTCCAGTCACGGAGGATACCCGGGGGCATCCCAACAAATCATTCCCCGCAAGAGAGCTGGCACACAATTCCCCCTGAAGGTTGGCCTGACCTTACCCCAAATCCTACAGGGGGTCAAACATACAGGGAGGTGGTCGAGGAACCAAGTCCCGACTATAACACCTCTAGCCCAAATCAGGGAATAACTGAGTTTTGGGAAGGTACAGAAACCCACACAAGCCCGGACCAGAACGGGGTTCAGGGAATGGACAGCCTCCTGACAGGTCTTGGATGGACCTAGGAGGTTCAACAGAGACACCCAGCAGTGGCTATCACTTCAAGGGGCCCGAGGGTCTACAGCTAGGCAGGTCAACCAGGTCACAAAGTGACAGAAGCCCTGGCCTGACGAGCCCGGTGGGCGAGCAAGCAGCCCAGGCAGCGGGGCACAGTCCTTGGAAGGCACCAAGGCAAAATAAGGAGAACAGGCTGACACTCTCCCTCCAGTCAGGGAACAAGCTAGTAACCCAGAGCTGAGAAGCTAGTAACACTGAGACAGCAAAGAAGTCTCCTAAATACTTAGAGGATTACATAACATTGCTGGCTAAACAAAAGCCAGGTAACGATAGGAGTACTGAGAAGCAGAACACTGCATAAAATAAATGATTATATGTTGGTAGTAGTTTTAGCCCGGGGGAAAGGGGTGTTATGTCCCGAGCCTTGCAAACGGCTCGGGCGTTTGCAGGCAGTCCCGGGCAGGTGCAAAGCTGCCCAGGACCAGACAGGCTGTCGCCAGCGCCGTGCGCATGCGCGGGTGCTGGCGCGGGAAAAGTATCGCATTTACCCGGGAAATGTCTATATAAGAAGCTGGGAGGTTTTGGGAGCTGCTGAAGCCATCTACTTGTAAGCTGAACGCAGAATAAAGAAAACTGAGAACTTCAACTGCTTCTCGTGTCTGCTTCCCGCCAAGGACTCAACAATAAGGTTATTCAAAATGAAATCCTATGGCCTCTAGATGAGATTCCACAGGTTATAAAGAATCTTTGCATTCTCTGTCTGAGGCTGAAGTTAAGTGATGGCTTCAAAGGAAGAAATATGACATCAGTTCCTCCTGACCTCCTCCTCTTCCTCTTCCTCCTCCTCCTCAGCTTTTGCTATAACAGATATTTAGCTCTCTGTTGTTTCCTAGTCCTAACAGATAATTAGATGTTAGTATTTTTCAACCATGACAACTTTAACATATGTGGACTTCAACTTCCACAAGTATTGGGCCACTGCTTACTCTTAACATCTTAAAATTGTTAAGGGTGAGAAACAGTAACCTAATTCCTACATTCCACATATGAGAGTACAGGGATTATCACAACAAGCCTCAAAAATATCTGCTGAACAACATGTATCTTCCTATATCAAGTACTGAGAGCCAGTTTGGTATAGCAATTAAGGAAACAGGTTAAAAACTGTGAGACCATAAGAGACCTCAATTTGTATCTCTGTAATAAACAGAAAGTTCTTTGTGCAATGTGTTGATGGAATTCACTTAAACCATCTGGATTAAATTTCCTACTACTTGGAAAAATATGTTCACTTTGTGAATCGCAGCCCATCTATTTCTTTCCAAAAAGTAAACCAATTTACTAGAAATCTTTCTCACCAATATTGCCTTAGCACTCAATTCTTCAGCTTCAGAATTCTGTTTTCACTTTTTTTAGGCCTCTTCTGGATAAGAACACCACCTGTTATTAAATTGTTTTCACACAGAAAAGCTTAAATTATTGGGTTGGTTTGGCTAAGTATTGCTGAGACTGATCAAAGCTGACTTTGCATAATTTATTTCTAACCCTGCTATTCCTGCATCACCTTTAGGTCAGAGATGGCTATTTCTGGATTACAAAGTGCCATCAGAAAATCAGCTATGAAGGAGGTTAATGGTATGTGATTTCCCTGGTTCTGCCATTTGCTTCACCTTTGCATTTGTCCTTCTGGTAATAGTCATGCCCTCAGTGACTACCATAAAAAAGGGGAGAAAACAGAGGGCAACACTGCGTAAACCTCTGCCTCAAATGCTGGTTTTGGATCCAAGACATTTGTTCAAAATATCACTTTTGGCTCAAAACATGCACTATGACAGGGGTATAAAATGTATTCCTCAAAGTCCATGTACAGCAATCTAATATCCCTTAGGCAGATCCTAGAATCCACAGTGTGGATGAAATATTCCTTCTTTCGTTCTTTCTATCCATCTATCACAAGTGTTGAAATAGTAAAGACATACCTACACCATTGTATAGGCTTAAGATGCTAATTTCATTTCAAATGAGATAGATTAGAATATGCTGCACAAAGCTTAGTATGATCTTGAACTAATGGACATTTCACATTTCTAGAGTATAACACTGGAAGATGATGAAGGCTGCAACGTATTTATTTATTTATAAATGTCCACCTGAATGAGACTCTGCCTGAATTTGCTGCATCAATAGACCTTCCTCTCTCACTTGATAAAGAGACTGAGACAGAAAATCAGTTCTGTTTTAGGCTTGGCTTCTAGGTTTGGCTAGCTGCCCAAAATACCATGCCAGAGAGATGGGGTTAAGTTTGCAAAGCAGTTTTATTTAAATCTGCAAAAAGGAAAAAAAAAAAAAACTGCTGAAAGAAGACATGACAAGTGAAAACCAAGAAACCCAGTGATATGGGGAATATCACAGATTATTTGGGAGCTGCTTCTCAAGTGACTGGAAAAATCATAAAATAATTATTCCCCTGGTCCATGTTTTTATAAAAGAAAACAACAGAGGAAAATGTGGGAAGGAAAAATAGTAATGAGAAGAAAAATGAAACCATGTTTTTGCTAAGTTTTGAACCAACAACCTTTTATTTACAAAGTAAGAATTATAGCCATTGTGTTATTACAGTGATAATGATGAAATATACCTTTAAAAAGCATTTAATGATCATGTTAAGCATTGATGGAACTGAAGGGACATTCTTTCCTCTACAAAGCAGTCAATAAAATAGCTGATATTAGCCTGTAAAAAAACAAAACAAAACAAGAACCTTAAAGTGAAATAACATACAAAGTCTGCAAAAGTGTACCCTAATGTTGTTTTGATGTGAGTGCAAATTAAGAAACAGAATATTTTTTATTATTTTTTCTCCTATCTCAAAATGTTTGCCTGCACATTCTTGGAAAGAGCAAATGGGCGTGTGGATAAGCCCTAGGACTGTTTGTTTATCAGTCACATCTGACAGCCTTAGTTCTTGGGATTCCTAGGACACACCTGGATGAGCAAAGTGTGATGGGACAAGGTAACTTGGGTTTCTTAAACATAAAAGCCAACGATAGATTCCTTGAAATGTAGCTGGAAACAATTAAGTCAATTGTCTCAGTTCTACACTCTCTTTACTTTGCCTAAACAATGACCTGTTGTTGTTGTTGTTGTTGTTGTTTAAATCAGTTATACTTTTCTAATAAGTTCTATAATTTTTCATCTCCCCATTTATTTAATTCCAGTTAAAATAGTATATATGTATGTATATCTATAACCAATTAGACTTCAGTTGTTACACTGGATTCATAGCCAAGCAAAGAGGATGGCCTTTTCCCCTCCCCCTCCCTTTTTTATCCCTTTTAAGACAAAGCCTTGAGACTTTGTACACTTAAGAATACCAGCCTCACTTCTTCAATTTGCTATATCATGCTCCTTCTTCACATTATTCCTGCTTATTTGGTTTAGGTTATGAGTCCATTTATGTAAACTGTACTGCAGCTAAGACACTGTTGACCATGCTAATCTATACAGAAATACCCTTAGGTCCAGATTGTTGGTTCCTAAGTGAAGAAAATTACAATTCCTTGTTCTATTACAATTACCCTCTTAATAAGAATTCATTTTACTTTAAATGTAATATGCAAGTAACTCTCATATATTGTAATAATACGTTAGAATCATAATAGCATTGACATAAGCAAATTTCCATTTTTCAAAATTTATAGTTAACTTAATATGTATAATTTATGGAACTGTGCACTCAGCTTTAGATAAAAGCTTGGGGTAAAAAAAAAAAGTAAATATTCATGCTGAGGGTCAGGTGTCCTAAAATGCTGATGCAAGTTCATGTTGGTTACAGTCTTAAGTTGCCAGAATTAGAAGCTGACCTTCATCGTCAACTTGGTAAAAGGTAACAGATGTGCTGTGCAAAGGGAAATGGGCAGAAAACTAATATCCTGTAATAGATATATCTTTAGAAGTGATGGGCACTGGATTTTAACTGGAATGTCTATGACACAACTCATACACACTAAGTGATGTCTTACTTTTGATTAAAAAAACAACCACAGCTAGCTAAGATCATGGATGGCAATAAACAATAAACCATCATCTAATGGCTTCTCATTATGAAATCTTAGGGGGAAACATTGCCTCCCTCACAAAAAAAGCCAAGTCCCCTCTGCCAGCCTCCCCCCCCCCAAATTAAACAATTCAAAGAGGACCATGGAATGATCATGCTTGTCAAGTGAAAATGGAAATAGAAAACCAGGACATGGAGGACAGATTAGCTAGCTTAAACCTGAACACATACTTCACAACCTGCAGTCCCACTGACTGTATCTTTTAATAATGAAATACTGTCCCTCTCCCCATGGAATATCTATCCTACCTATTTAAGCATATGCCCTTTATACATCTGCCATTCTTTTCTTAGAGTATTGGGTTCCAGGTGGGGAGGGAGTAGGGAGCTGGACAGATTTTTTGTTTGGCAGTGATTGCCTTAATGTCAGAATAATTTAGTAACTTCTCCTAGCAATCTTTTGACAAGATAACTCTGCAAATGACTCTGAAACAATATTTTGATAGGTGTAGGCTATTTTCTTTTCTTTACAAATATCCTTCCACCTAATTTGTACATATTGACATGACAAATGGGTCTTCTATCTAATTTGTACATAGTGATGTGTGTGGCCTTTCAGAAGCCTTTCACAAAGAGGGGGGGAGCCCTGTCATTCTTATTCAAAGCAAGCTAAAGAAAACACCTAGCATATAATTTCATCTTTTTATAAGATGCAAAACCCTTCAATCCTTATTTTTATCCAATATTTTTTGTTTCTTTGTTTTGGTACAGAAGGATTTGAATTACCAAGAGAAACTCAAGGGATACTCAAGATAAGCAGAGACTAAGGTGGGGGGGGGAAATTAACAGGAATCTCAGGCTGACCACTTTAGAGACATTTAACTAGACAGGAGAGGATCGGGATAAGATTATAATGATTGCTCAAGCAGGCATCAGAGTCCTTAAAAATCAATTAGCTTCAAGTAGTACCCAATCCCCACTCCCAGGGATGAGTAGGAGAAGAAAGTACAAATGATTCAGACAGATTTCCCAATCTAAATTTGGATTCCTTTTAAGATCTCCTCCTAGTTCAAACCTGTTGCTTCTCTATATAGGGATTTGCTTGGTAATTTTGTCTGCTCAATATCATAGATATCATTACCCAAACTCTTCCCTTTTTCTTGGGCATGTTCACACATAATATGAAAGCTTTCTAAAAGCTAAATACTATTTCATCACTCTCTTATGCTAGCTTTCTGTTGGGTCTAAATTTTGGGCACTTCCTAGATAGATGGATATGGCTTCAGAAACATTCTTTGGTTTTGAGAACGCTAAAATCTAAGGCAGCTATGGATGGTGGTGGTGGGGGATGAATGGCCTGGCTACATCCTTTTGTAAACTAGCTAGGATAGGATAGAAGATGAAACACCAACATCCCTTTTGTTTAATTTAAGTCCTTAATTTCTCTTTATCTTCTCCCTCTTTAATCTTTCTCTATATTAGCCCAGACTTGTCTGCAACTAGTTTCCTTCTTTCTGAGAGAGAAAGAGAGAGAAAGAGAAAGAGAAAGAGGAAGAAGAGTTTTTTAATTTAGGCTGATTAAGGAGGGAAAGTAGAAAATCTATTTCCATTTGAGAAATAGGAAATGACTTGTTCTTCCTAATGATTTTAACTTTGTATTATTTAAGGTGTGGAGGAATTCTTGCTATTTTAGACAGAGGCTTGCTGTAAAATCTGAGCAATATTTCCAGTTTGATTGGTGGAAGCTGGAGGAGGCAGAGTGACACCCACTTTGCATGAAAAAAGACCATTATCCTTTTCCTTTTTGTAAACATGCATGCTGTAAGAAAACTTAAGTGAACATAGCTGCAACCCTATAACTAACACACACACACACACACACACACACACACACACACACACACACACACACACAAAATTCTTCTTCCCCTACCTTCAATTCAGAATTCTCATTTGGTTTTTTTTCTTTTCTTTCCCTAAACACATGCAATACTATATTTTACAGAATGTGTATGCACAAACACATATGTGTGTGGGGGGGATGTGTGTGTGTGTATATACACACCTTGTCACTCACACACACACACACACACACACACACTGGATGCAGAGAGAGAGAGAGAGAGAGAGAGAGAGTGAGATTGAGATCAGAAGCAATATATATCAGCCCTGATCCTTTGAAGAGGAAACATCTCTCATTCCCCATTTCCTGAGAGATGTCACAGCTGTGACAGGGAGGGGTTTGTAATGGCACAGTTCGGTGCCTTCATAATTTATTCTCTCTGATTTTATGCTCTTTTAGTCTCATGCTCAACCATCCACTAACAAGCAGTGATATTAGCCAATAAATCAAAGATGTCTGCTTGTCACCACCAGATGCCTGGCCACATCACAGCCGATTATGAAACGCAAAGAAGGACAATTTCATGTAGAGAACTCAGCAGAGGTGTTCCACTGATATTCTGTTTGATAGGGGACCAGCATGAACTGAATATACTAAAACTCAATAACTTTTATGCCTCGTGGCGGTAGAGAACTAAGCTGAAATAAAATAGGGAAGTAAATTAGGACCCTTATCTTTATGACTGTTTCTTTTATGATTTGGCAGGTATCCCTTTGTGCTTTCATGTGGAATAACACACAAATAAATCTATATGTATAACTTAAACTTTGCTGGCTTGTAGAGAAATACCTTGTTTGACTTTTTGAAAAGGCAGGAAAGGTATCTTACATCAATTGGTACAAAAGAGCTTCCTTTATGCATGTGTCACAATCACCAAAAATTATCCATTTGCCTTATCAGTCAAATGTATAGCTGAGGTAAATTTTGATCTTTTGGTCATTCATTTTTAATGATGATAATTATTATTTATGAGAATGCCAACAAGTCCTCTGTGTTACAGAACAAAGACAAGAGACCTAAATTATAATCCACAGACATGTAGCTTTTTCCTTTAAATTCTATCACTTTTTTTAATGATCTTCAAAGGCCAATCTGGACATTCACAAAACTGTAAAGTTAATGGGAAATCCACATTGATTTATATCAATGTACAAATTTTTGAAATAAAAGCAGTTCAAGCATATAGAGCTTCAGAAGCAAACTCTCTAATATTCAGAAGCAAATTCTCAAAGCTTAGAACATTCTGAACATAATATCTACAAATCATGGAAATGTGTAACATTTCATCTAAACATTTCTTCAATGGTTAAATAACAATTGTTTTTAAAAAGAAAATGGTAATTGAGATTTGAACTGTGCTACAACTTCTTGTATTTGGGAAATGGAAAACATATGTGAAAGGGTAAATAATTATCTGGGTTTTGTTTTGCTCATACAGAAAACAGATGTTACAAAAAGATGTACTATTCATATATATACTGTTAAGAGTATAAAAACTTCGAACACCGGGATAAATATAAAAACAGCTGTTTGTTATACAAACATCTGTCCGCTACCTGAGCTTTCGTCGATCTCCTTCCGACATCATCAGAGTAAAAGCTTGGAGTTTGGAGAGTCTGCTTATAAACCTAGTTGTTTTTGCACTCTACTCATTGAGCACGTAATTGGCCCATCCGTCCTAAATAACTGTAACTGCCCTGAAAGCCTCGCACCTCTTTGTATGCAGTTTGATCCTACCACCCTTTCTCCTCCCATTACTCTCTTCCTTGTCTGCTCCACTTTGCCCATCCCGGTTTGCCTTGTCCTTTATGGCTGTGTCTTGTCCATAGGTGCACATGCCAATCTTGGCACCCCTTTTTCTCTTATCTCTTCCCCTTCCACCTGTCCCGTTCACACTTGGCTGCTTGGAGTTGGCGTTTTTAATAATAATAATAATAATAATAATAGTAATAATAATAATAATAACAACAACAACAACAACAGTAAAGTTGGAAGGGATCTTGGAGGTCATCTAGTCCAAGTCTGATCCTAGATCAGACAGGAAACCCTATACCATTTTGGACAAATGGCTGTCCAGTCTCTTCTTAAAAACTTCCAGTGTTGGAGCATTCACTGCTTCTGGAGGCAGGTTGGTCCACTGGTTAATTGTTCTAACTGTCAGGAAGTTTCTCCTTAGTTCCAGGTTGCTTCTCTCCTTGATTAGTTTCCTTTCATTGCTTCTTGTGCTGCCTTCAGGTGTTTGGAGAGTAGCTTGACTTCCTCTTCTTTGTGGCAGCCCCTGAGATATTAGAACACTGCTACCATATCTGTATGTGTTCCACTTTGAGAGCAGGCAACTAAATTTCATTTTTGATGTGTGCCATTGTGCCCAAAGTAAAAAAAAAATGACAATAAAGGTTATCTTATCTATCTCTTATGTATTGACTGAATCTTCCAAACTCCAAGGCAAATTTGCTGATATGGCTTCTTGTCTTTTTTTCTTCTTCTTCTTTTTCAAAGTTATGCTAATCTTTGTAACTTTTTCAAAGTTATGCTAATCTTTAAAACTTAGGCACCACATCCTTTGGGGAAAGGAGGAAGAGGAGGAGGAGGAAAAAGTTCAAACCTAGATCTATCTTGTGAATGCTTATCTCAACAACAACCCTCCCTGCTAAAAACATTATTTTTTAAAAAAAAATTAGCCAAAATAAAAAACTCATTTACCAACCAGGGAAGGGAGAGGGAATTAGAAAGTGTTTTCTCTTCCTGAATTGGCATCAGAATTACTCCAGCTGAGCAAGAAATTAGTTCAACTTCAAGGGAATGAAGTTAAATTAATTTAAGTTGTTTGAGTTCATCAAGTTGTTACTTTATTATGGAGTACAAAGAGTCATTGTACTCCATTCTCGTTGCTGCAAAATCTTTCTTTAAAAAAAAGTGATATTATACATTCAAAACACTTATGTAATTTTCTCAAGGGTAGTGATTTCTAAATTATTGTGTGGACCAGTTACCATTGTGGAGTACTGAGAATTGTTTGCAGTTTAAATCTGCATTGATCAAATATAATTATACTTCTTACGTTTCTCTTTCCAAGCAAAGGCCAATTAACTATTGTGAATCCATCTTCCTTAACCAAGCATACAGTTCTACAATTAAGCAGTTTTCACTTAGGTGGTAAATGACTGATTCTTTGAAATATTTTTCTCATCATTATTTTTCACTTCATTACTGATCACAAAGTGGAGTTTTGATCATTGTTCCAGACTGCCTTCATATATTTAAAGCACACAAACATTACTGAACCTTAATTTGCCAAAAACAAAAATTGGGGATAGTTTTTGATCCCTGATGTTAAGTATTTTTCCTCTGTTCTGCTTGTTTCTAATATTTGATCCACTCTGGGAGAAATAAGCTACTTTGAGGACATGTTGTGGACATTATTTCTTTTTTTTATTTTTGCTTATACTCTTTTTAGTTTATACTTGAAACCTGAAACATTGTGCAATGGTTTTGGCATCAAACATTTCTGAATTATTCTTAATACTGAAAATCTACAAAGATGTATTGTGAAGGACTTATTCAACGCAGTTAAGATTTTCAACTAGCTTCATGCGTTACATCTGATCAAAAGGAATAGAACAGGCAAGTATTTTTCAGCAATTATCTAATTCACCTTAAAAATTATTTAGTTTTCTTTATACAGTCTGTGGCATTTTCAAACACATTTATCTTCTTCAAAAAAGAACATCTTGCAGTGCTCTTTTTTCTATTACATGTATATACTGTGATCAATTTGGTACAATTCTTCTTTGTTTTGTTTGTTCATTTGTCTTGCTGTTTGTTTGTTTTTCATCCTCTGAGGTAAGGGTATACTTGAGAAGCTTTAAAAAAGAGAGAGAGAACAGTCCTATAGTGTGGTTCCAGTTGTGTCTTTTCTTTTGATCAAAAAGACCCTTGAGTTAAGGGAAAACAGATACATAAGAGACTGGCACATTTTGGCACTCAATTTTGCCACTCCTATGGATCTTTTTTTTTTTTTTTTTGTCCCTTTCTTCCTTCACTGAAATTTCAAATGAGTTTGCACATATTAAAATGTAGCTGGCATGCATAATCAATAATAACAATAAAGCAATACATTACAAGAAAGATGATTGGATTGAGGCTGCTTTTCCACAGATATAATTAACGATAGGTGGCACAATTTTTAAAGATTAATATTTTCATAGTTGTTTACTCTGCACTATTTATTTATTTATTTATACTTTTTATACATATATTTGTGTGTGTATGTCTACACACATATATATTTCTGATGACATTAAAAAAAGAGAATAGAATGATTTTATGTCTGTGCATTAAATATATGTTCATGCTCTACGTAAGTTGACTTATCAAGTAATGATTTGTTTTGAAATCTATGCAGGTAGTTACTGTGCTAAAAGATTAAATACCTGATTTTCTTCATTTTCCAAAATTATTCAGAATTATTGGGAGATAGACCTTAGCTACTAATTTCAACTTCTTCATATTTTCATTCTCAGAACATTCAAGGTAACTGATAAAAACACAAGAAAGAGTAAGAAGCAGTTGAAAGTCTAAAATTATTATTAATCAGTTTGGAAGATGTGGCTGAAGAGGACATTCTTAACTTCTAATAACAAGAAAGCGATAGCTAACTGTAGACCTTGAAAAAGTACTGTGCATAGTTTGGAAGGGCTGCATGCCTCAGAAATGAGACTCTGAAATGTGAAGCACTCTTAATAGGGCTGTTCAGTTTTACCTCAGAATCTAAACAGGTTTATACTAACAGATTGCCTCTGGATAGAGGCAAATTTTAAAATTTTAAAAACTTTTAAAAAGTAATCTTGAATTGTAAATCAATATTTCAGCATAAGCATACTGTAATCTTGATATTCTATGCTAATGTAATAGTTTAGCTGATGCTTAGTAATGTGCTGAGAACATTAATTCAGGTATTCTAATACACCCCACTATGACTGTGACTCTTTTTCCAATATTATCTCCCTAATTCGTTTAATTGGGTTGACCCTGAGGCCTATTGCATGTGAGATATTGAGATGAATAAATTGCCCTTCCTGGAAGGTGGAGGTCAAAAGCCACAATGACTTCCACAGAAAAATCACCTATTAATTAAATGCACAAGACAGGAGTGATTGCTTCATCCATTTCTCTATTCCATTCTGCTTTATTGTGTGAGGAGAAAAAAACATGGTCTCATTAAATTCGGGAGGAGAGGATTAAGAACAAATGTTTTATGTGTTGTGGAATCTGATGGTAAAGAGCTCTTCAAGGGAGAAGCTGAATCAAACTCTCAACAGTTTCACAGCAATGCACAATAATGTTATGCTTTTATAAGAGCTAAGTAATGGTAGCTATCAAAGTTGCTATTGCTAAGTGTAACCCAATCTGCTAATAAGGTCAGTATGAATTAATTCCTAAAGTAACACTGTCAAATCTAACACATTGCCCAAAATAAGAGAAACTAGATTTTGTGCCAATGATGACAAAAGGTCTTAAAGAGTGAATATGTTTTAAATAGACTATAAATAATTATCAAACTGATAAACACTTGCAATGGTACATGGGAATTACCTTAAGGGATGGGGTGATCAGATAAGGGAGAACATAGCCCTCAGCTGCATAGTTGGCAGAGCAAGAGGGTCAAATGGGACCTATATTCTTAGGCTTGAAAGGTAATGGCAAGAGAATTGAACATTTAGACTTGCAAGATTCCGTTAACATAGCTTTACAATAAGGGAAAATTAGCTTATCTGATTATGTTTCCTTATTGGTCTACCTGGTGAGGTTAAGAAAACTTGCTCAGTTCCAGATTCTGTTTTTCCTGATCCTATTTATGAATCTCTGCATTTTCTATAACATATGTGATCTATACAGTCTGATTCAGCTGCAAAACTCTTGATAAAAAGCCAAAGCATTATATATATATATATATATATATATATATATAGGTCTTTGGTTGTTCGGGTTTTCTCCCGCGTAAAATTGGAAGTGTCTTGGCAACGTTTCGACGAAGTCACATTCGTCATCTTCAGGCTGGTGTTTTTAGCTTCTTGCTTTGAGCAGCAATGTGTGGTTTTAGCTGTTTCTTCCTTTTAACTGCCAGTGAGGGTATGAACTGATTGGATGGGAGCTTGGCTGTGTTCTGATTGGGTGGAGGTGTGTTCTGAATGGTTAGGGGCTTGGCTGTGCTCTGATTGGCTGGGGGAGTGTTCTGTTTGGTTGTGCTCAGGTTAGTCTGAGTTGCAGAGGGGTTTAAGATTTTGGGGTTAGGGAGTCGTTTGTCAATAAGGGCTTTCCAAATGGCTGGTAGGCGGGAGGTATCATCTCGCTTGTTCATGCTGTGTGGGCGTTTTTCTATCTCGATGGCTTCTCTGATTATTCTGTTATTAAAATGTTCACTTTTGGCAATGGTTCTGGTATTTTTAAAGTCAGTCCTGTGGCTTTAGGTGTTGGACCAGGGAAGATGTTGGTTCCTCTTTTTTGACTGAGTTCTTATGTTCTTCAATGCGTGCACTTATTCTTCTGTTGGTTTGTCCGATGTATGTGGTGGGACGTGGTGCAACGTATACTCCTTGATTTTCTAATTCAATTTTCTTTGGGGTTTCTAAGGATGGTGGATATTTTTCTGTTTGTGCAGAATGCTGTTTTGATGTTGTGTTTATGAGGATCTTACTGATTCTGTCTGTGGTGCCTTTTATGTATGGGAGGAGGGCTTTGCCGTTTTCTTGTTCTTTGTCTTGGATTTTGGTGGGGGTTTCTTTTTGGATTAGGTTTGTAATCTTATTTCTATGGAATCCATTGGATGTTAGTACATTGGTGAGAGTGTGTAGTTCGGGTTTTAGGTGTTGTTCGTCAGCTAAGCGTTTTGTTCTGGAGATGAGTGTCTTGGCTACAGAGTTGATCTGTGCTGGGTGGTGGTGTGAGAGAGCGTGCAGATAGCGGTTTGTGTGTGTTTTCTTCTGGTAGATGGTGTGTCCTAGGGAGCCATTGGATTTCTTGTAGACTAAGACATCCAGGAAGGGAAGTTGGTTGTTAGCTTCTGTTTCCATGGTGAACTGTATTTTGGGGTGTAGGCTGTTGAGGTGTGTGAGGAAGTTGTCCAGTTTTTCTTTCCCATGTGGCCAGATTATGAAGTGTCGTCTACATATCTGAGCCAGAGTTTGGGTTTGTGATCCGATTTTTCTAGAGCTTGGGTTTCAAAGTGTTCCATGTAGAGGTTGGCAATGACAGGTGAGAGGGGTGATCCCATGGGTGCTCCTTCTGTTTGTTTGTATTTTTGTCCATTATAGATGAAGTATGTGTTGGATAGGCAGTGGTTGGTCAGATCTAAGATGTGTTTGGGGGGGTTATATTTGTTTTGATAGCTGTCAAGGCTTCTTTGATAGGCACTTGGGTCCTCCCATACATAAAAGGCACCACAGACAGAATCAGTAAGATCCTCCATAAACACAACATCAAAACAGCATTCTGCACAAACAGAAAAATATCCACCATCCTTAGAAACCCCAAAGATAAAATTGAATTAGAAAATCAAGGAGTATACGAAATCCCATGCACCACTTGTCCCACCACATACATCGGACAAACCAACAGAAGAATAAGTGCACGCATTGAAGAACATAAGAACTCAGTCAAAAAAGAGGAACCAACATCTTCCCTGGTCCAACACCTTAAAGCCACAGGACATGAAATTGACTTTAAAAATACCAGAACCATTGCCAAAAGTGAACATTTTAATAACAGAATAATCAGAGAAGCCATCGAGATAGAAAAACGCCCACACAGCATGAACAAGCGAGATGATACCTCCCGCCTACCAGCCATTTGGAAACCTGCCCTTATTGACAAACGACTCCCTAACCCCAAAATCTTAAACCTCTGCAACTCAGACTAACCTGAGCACAACCAAACAGAACACTCCCCCAGCCAATCAGAGCACAGCCAAGCCCCTAACCATTCAGAACACACCTCCACCCAATCAGAACACAGCCAAGCTCCCATCCAATCAGTTCATACCCTCACTGGCAGTTAAAAGGAAGAAACAGCTAAAACCACACATTGCTGCTCAAAGCAAGAAGCTAAAAACACCAGCCTGAAGATGACGAATGTGACTTCGTCGAAACGTTGCCAAGACACTTCCAATTTTACGCGGGAGAAAACCCGAACAACCAAAGACCTATATATATATATATATATATATATATATATATATATATATATATATATATATATATAGGTTGCTAACAAAGAATAAAGAGAGAACTGGTATAGCTATTTCGAGTTCCATTAACTCTCTTCAGCCAGACTTACTCTTCTGAGATTCGAACCTGGGCTTATCTGCATGTTAGGCAGTTGTTATAACCTCTAAGCCACAGGTTCTCTCCCACTCTGTTAGCTATCAGGAGAGAGACAGGGGGAGGAGATTTTTACCTTGAATGTACACCCTGTCAGCCCAAATATGGGAGAAAGAAATCTTCTTTCTTTTTCTTTTGCCTGTATCAGCTCAATCTAGAGCCATCCACAAGCAGCAGTCGCCAACTGCGACATCATTTTACATTTTTTAGGTTGCTAACAAAGAATAAAGAGAGAACTGGTATAGCTATTTTGAGTTCCATTAACTCTCTTCAGCCAGACTTACTCTTCTGAGATTCGAACCTGGGCTTATCTGCATGTTAGGCAGTTGTTATAACCTCTAAGCCACAGGTTCTCTCCCACTCTGTTAGCTATCAGGAGAGAGACAGGGGGAGGAGATTTTTATATATGTGTAGGTCTTTGGTTGTTCGGGTTTTCTCCTGCGTAAAATTGGAAGTGTCTTGGCGGCGTTTCGACGAAGTCCCATTCGTCATTTTCAGGCTGGTGTTTTCAGCTTCGTGCTTTGAGCAGCACGAAGCTGAAAACACCAGCCTGAAGATGACGAATGGGACTTCGTCGAAACGTCGCCAAGACACTTCCAATTTTACGCGGGAGAAAACCCGAACAACCAAAGACCTACATACAAATACCCGCGAAAACCTCAGAAAACATATATATATATATATATATAATCACATTTTTAAGGAAAGAATACCTTATCTTTTCACATAAAATAAACATAGATTGCAATAAACAATAGCACACTTAAAAGACTAGACTTTTTCATAGAGGTTAAAATTGTGAACCAAAACTCATTACTATGCATATTTATCAACACACAATTAAATTCAAATAGCATTATATAAATTTGTATTAATGTTAAATTCAGAATTCAATGCTTAAAATATATTTGGTCAGGACTAGCAATAGCCTGTAATCACAAGAATGTCTATAACTGGATTGTTTGTTGACACAGAAAATACACTTGATCAATGTGTTAATATTACTTGCAAAACCTAGGTTTGTGTTTGTTATGTCCAAAGCCTTATTCAATGGTACTATATCAGGAAATGTTACATAACTTGGCCAGGCACCACTTTATTATTCTTGTTGACCAATATGTTATTCATTTTGTGATGGCTAGCCAGGTGATACTTCCCAAAATATTTTTTCCTCTTTTTCAATTCTAATAGAGCTGTGGTGGCACAGCTGTTAGAATGCAATATTGCAGGCTAATTTTGCCAACTTTTAGTAGTTCAATTCTCACCAGCTCAAGATTGACTCAGCCTTCCATCATTCTGAGGTCAGTAAAATGAGGACCTGGATTACTGGAGAAATATGCTGACTCTGTAAAACTCTTAGAGAGGGTTGTAAAGCACTGTGAATTGGCATATAAGTCTAAGTGCTACTGCTATTGCCAATAAAACCCATAGTGGCCTAATAAGGTCAAGGCCATCACACATGAGATGGGCAAAGTGCGGTCCTTCAAATTCAGTTTCATCCCCTGCAAACTTTTAAAAGACAGAAAAAGTTGAGAGGATCAGAGATGCATCTACTTGTGCCAACCCAACTAGTCCTCTTCTATGGCCTAAACTAGAAAGAAGACTTAATCATAGGTTAACTCCCCTCCATCATAATCTAGATTAAGATACTATGCAACTAAATGATTAAAACAAACCATGGGTAAAAAAAAAAAAAATAAGCTTAAAGTGCTTCAGTATAATGGCAATTTAATCTGTGGCTCAAGTTCAGAGATCACATTACCTTTACTTATGCTATGATTGGATGTCATGCCTGTCAGTCTATATATATTCAAGAGCATGACTTTATTTACAAAAGTGGAAGGATGCTTCAATTCCTACCATGGATGAATGTTTACAAAAGCTGATGGAATTAGCAGAGATGGCCAAATTGACTGTGCTGATAAAAAAAAGAACATGAGTATTTTTCTTTCTACTTGGAAACCACTTCTGGACTTTATGCTTGAGGTAGAAAAAAATGATATTATGATTTTGAGTTTTACCAATTAGACTGATTTGTCAATACAGAAATGGCTAGTGCATACTACTATATAAATATAAAAAGTTGAGATTTGATTTTAATGTTTGATTTTACTGCAACAGAGAGAGTCGGAAGCCTTTTTTTCTTCCCCTTCCTTTCTTCACAACCTTTTTGTTTTCCCCCTTTTTTACTGTTATCCCCATTATTTGCTTTTGATTTTCACATTTTATGTTATAAATGAATAAAACTAATAATGAAAAAGAGGATGACTTTATTTGTTCTGCAAGTAGAAACTGAAGTTTAAGAAACACAATCTAGATCAGGCATGTCAAACTGCCGGCCCGCGGTCTGGATGCATCACAGCAAAACCGGGTTCACCCCATTGCCGGCAATGAGGAAAAAGTCGCAATATGTCATGTGATATCACATGATGTCATGAGTTTGAAATGTCTGATCTAGATATTCATTTGTCCATCTGTCTAGTAAGAATCACAGTGGTTTAATAATAGCACTTAGCTCTATATTGATTTGGGTATATCTTATACCTAAGTGAAATTCCTTCTTCCCCATCTTCCATCAGCTCTGAATTTAACAGATAAAGAGAAAGATTTAAGTATTATATTTACTTCTACAATATCTAAAATGTCAACAGTGTATTTCCTCCTATCTTTAATAGGCAGTAATGGGAATAAAGCATGGATCATTATCATGTTGCAGATATCCTTATGAAAAACACAGTGAATAATGTGTTACAAGGTTATGCGTATTATGGCTCAAACATATGTTAACACAGATTACAAGAGTCTGACACAATCTTGATATTTTGAGCAGCAGTCCTATTTTGCTTACCAATTTTGTTTGCAAAATTGAATGCATATAAATTTTAGGCTTGCATTCTGAAAAGTTCCCAGCAACCAACAATTTCAGCTGTTTTGTTTGTTTGCTCACTTCTTTGTTTCTATGTGTTGACTTCACAGAAAACTCAAAAGTGATTTTGCAAGTTCCATAGAAATTACAGTATACTTGGTTCCTATTCAGGTTTCTCAATTAGTTTTACTTTTCCGCAGAAAAATACTGATATTGGGTAGTATAAAATATTACAGGAAATAAAGATTGGTTTTTAAGAGGCCATTGGAGGAAAAAGATGGAACACAGTGTCTTCATTAGAAAAGAACTAATCTATGAATAACAGGTGATATTACACACTTCAAGCAACTGCAATATTTAGTGCTGGATGAAGAAGGGATTAAGTCATGCATTTATTGTTCCAGCACTAGCTCTAAATATCGACACAGAAAGCAACAAAATTTATCTGGCTTCCTTCCCTCCCTGACTCCTTCCTTCACCTGAATTATAGAAGCTCTCAGTCAGAAAGTGCAAAGTACCCTGAGATCCTTGGCTAACAGCTGCAGGTTTTTTTTTGTTTTTTTTTTTAAAAACTGTTGATTGAAAGCAGTAAAAGGAAAACTTCCCTCAAGAGTTTGTAATACCAGCTCCCTCAAGCCTGTTCATTTATACAGTCAAAAGCCTCTGTACTGCTATTGTACGCAGGAAACTTAGGTTCATAAGTGATCCTGGGATTTCTTGCTACCCCCTTGGGAAGAAGCTATTGGACTAGTTCAGAATAGAGCTGCAGTAACCAGCTGTTTGCTGAGATTCAGGCCCCTGTAGGCTTGCCTGAAAAATGCAGGCTTCTCTTTTGTTAAACAAAACAAAACAAAAACAAACCAGATATGCACCTGGCTCCCTGAATCTTGACTGGTTTTAATCTGCTTACTTTTTCTTCCCAGAGATTCCTCAAGAAGTTCTGTCTATGTGCCTATGCATTTTTTCTCCCCAAATTACCACCTGGTACAAAAGATAATAGATACAATGACAGAATAGTGAAACACAATGAAAAGGTTATAATAATTTCATTGGGAATTTCTAAATTCAGTAGTTTGCTTTTGGTTCCTAAAAAAAATCTTTTTTTCAACAAGAGATGGGAAAAAATGCTTGTAATCCTCTTTTTAATTTTGTTTCAGATAAGGATTTTTCAGTAAATATTAGTGTAGGGTAATATAGTCCTTAACATACAATGGCAGTTGGGACCAGAATTTATGTCAGTAAGCAAAGCAATAAACTGAAAAAGCATAACTTAGTGACAACAATAGTCATACCTCCGTCCGAGCCTGACTCTGAGGACGACATGGAGTTCCCTGCTGAGGCCCAAGAGGGGGTGTCTGTGGCTTTGGAGGACTGTGGGGAGGAACAGGCTGAAGCAGGCCAGGGCCCTTCAAGTTTGGAACAGGGAAGGCAGAGCTCAGGCAAGGAGCAAGGCCCCTCCTCACCAGTTCCCAGAGCAAGGAGAGCAGAGAGGAGGAGGGAACAACGAAGGCAGGCTCACTTGCTCGGGAGGAGAGCGTCACACCTACTCCACAAGGCACACCTGGGGAGTAGGTATTTAAGGAGACACTGTGGGGTGGGGCATTTGCCGGGAACAAACGTGAATTCTTTTGATGTGAGCTCTTGTACTTGGACTCTTTGCATTTTGGATCAAGTTTGTTTCCTGCTGAGTTCTCCTTGCTGTCCTCAGTTTTGCAGTTTGAAGGGCATTGAAAAGATCATACTTTGTTTGTTATCTGTTTTACTTTAAAGAATTGTTTAACTCCATTGACTGTTTTATTGAACTTGTGCCAGCATATGTGGGGGCTGTTGGGTGAACGTTGGCAGTGCTTACAAAGACAATTATTTTGACCAGCTAATTGCTTTGCCTCCGTTCGGGGCCCTGGGTCATCACAACAATCCCTGCAGTCCTGATTGCCATTGTTAACCAAATCTCACAGTTATTAGGCAAGGTAACTTCCTGATGATAAATAAGCCAACAGGGAAGATGCAGGAAGTTGCAAGTCTCAGGCCAGCAGGCAGATAAGTGGCTGCAACCTGGTGGGAAAGAAACTGAGGAAGTATCCAGAGGGATGTTTGGAAAGGATGCATGAAGGAAGAAGCTATTATACAAGAGATGCTACAAGATCAGGGTGAGGGTGTTCAAGAGACATGCCATGGATTGAGTGGGTTGTGCAGAGATACATGAATGGTCAGTATAGCACAAGAGCAGAAAATCTGGGAGAAGGTGCATGGCTCGGGGGGGAAACTTATTCCAACATTTTGCAACCTTCTGTTGAAGGAAAAGTCTTTATCGTAGTTCAGTCCAAGCTGGGAATAAACAACATGGTGACTGCTTTAGAAAGAAGGTTGCAGTTTATTGAAGAGGAGAGCCACACAGGAAGATGATTCTGGAAGAAAAAGAGAGAAGCACATGTAGGGAATGGGTTTTTATACCCACTGGAGCTTTTTGTTTGGAGTTGTTCCTGTGGCATGAACTTTGACCTGAGTCTGAGTGTGCCATTTGGCATCTGTGGGTTAATCCTATAATGTCCTGTTTTAGAGTTTGGGTGATGTATGTAGATTTTAGGTGTCTTTGTCTTCCTAAGCTCCTAGCTGGGGGCCTCCAATCTTCCTGGATTATTTACATCTGCGTTTCTACAGAGCTGGTTTCTGCTTGCAGGAGGGAGACTTGGGGTATAAAGAAAAACTGGGCATGCTTTTCTGCATCTTTAATATTTCCTTCTCTGGACTTCCCACACCACCCTGCTAGCTTGTCTATTGTCTTTCTAGGAAAGCTTTTAGGGAAGATTGCAATCACATGATCACAGGGCACTGCAATTTGTTGTAAATCTGAATCTGTTGCCAAAAAATCTACATTGCAATCTCCTGAGGGATGCTGGGGCAGCCAGCACTCTGAGGACCAATCATCACCACAATTCATTTAGTGTTATTATAACTTTGAACAGTCACTAAACACATTTTCATAGGAAAAGGTTTCCCTGTATACAGTATTTCAAATACAGTGTTCTTGCGTTTATGAAGAAGCTAAGAATGAAAGTTTTATTATTTTTTCTGCCTAGTTAACTTTTTGAAATTCTGTTGTGCTCCTGACATCTCATGCTTGCCCCCCCCCCCCAGATCAGGAAGTATGGAGAGAAAACACATAGACCTCTGGAAAGAGGAAAGCAGGAGAGTAAAATAAATGTGTCATAATCACATGGTCCATTTCCTTTGGTATATGCAGGGAAATGTTAATGTTACTGGGGTTTTTTTCCCTCATCATTGTAGCTAGCAGAAGTGATTTCTTTGCAGATTTTGCAGTATCTTCTGTCCTGTTGCAATACTATTACATGCACAAAGACAACAGCACAACATTTTCTTTTATTTTGAAGTTAAATTAAAATATGTTTGAAATGAGTGAGAAAAACAGAAGGCTCTTTCACAGGGAACAAATACTTTTTGGAAATAAGTTGGACTCCAGTATAGTTTTATTTAAAGTACTTAATAAACCAAACAATTTAAACAGGTGCAGTGAAAAAATCCACTGGGTGTGGATAGTTTAATAATGTGGTAAAACTAAAATAAATGAATGTATACTTAGAAGCACTTAGATGTACAATACAGCATTTTTACATACATTCCATCATAAAACAAGGTTACAATGTCATAGCCAAATCTAAATCTTTCTGCAGCAGCTGTTTCCCCAAACAAGTTGCCCGTGTGTCACAATAACAACATAACATAATTTAACTCAAGCACCAAAACTTACTTATCATAAACTTGCAATTACCATTAAGTCTATTGTTCAGCACAACTTAATCCAGCTGCAAATAATTTGTCAAGAAAAAAAGTATTACAACCTTTTGAAGTTCAGAACTTATATGAAAAACACTATCATATAAAGTTGAAGTGAAAATTATATTGCAGATTGTAAATGTTTGAATCCTAAAGTTGATGAATCCTAAAGGAAATAACGCTGCATTAAAAACATTGAATAAAATAGTTATCAAAGTAATCAGTGAAACTGGAATATTTGTGCTTCTAGACATGTGCATATCAGATAATGCTGCAATACTCTTGAACAATAGCCTATTTCATTTTATGACATTATAGTTTATTACTTCTACTGAGTTTTCAAATGTGAATATTTTTAAATGTTATCTTAACATTTCAGATGTGCACAATCTTTTTTAAAAAAAATAGTTTTACTGATTTTGCAATTTGCTTCTCCAAGCTGAATAAGACTTGATTTTTTTTTGATAAAACTTGATCAGTGTCTACTTATTGAACACTATCTTCATTAATTCCTGCTGCTTCATCAAATACTCACTTTTTATTTAAAAAAAGCAATTTTATTAGTGATTTTCCAACAAATTTTATTTATTTTATTTCAGTATTTTATACAACACTTTCAATTACAGTTTCTTGCAAGATAATAATAAGGGCTAAAATGTGATGGATGGAAGGTACATACAAAAGTTTTCAATGGATTGACTCTAAACATTGTGCATATTTGTCGATGGTTTTCTTATATAAAATTACTAGAAACATTTAAAGTAGACAAAAGAAATTTTGAGTTTGAATATTATAGGACTAAATTTGAAACATAATTATGTACAAACGTTGAACATGTTATTGCAAAAATATATAAAATTTATTAAAATTTGAAACAGAAGAAAAAGAATTGCCTGGCACATGTAAATATACTGTAGATACCAACAAAGGAGAATATTTGTAGCTCAGGGTTGAAATGAGGAGACCTTGGTGCTCTCTGAGCTTGCTTGTTTTCTTGCAGACGTTTTATTACCAAACTAGATAACATCATCAGTGCTAGTCCAGGTGATGTCACCTAGTTTGGGTAATGAAACTTTTACAAAAAAAAAAGTAGACTCAGAAAGCACCAAGGGTCTCTCATATTGAAGGAATTGTACTTAAAACTAAAAACAGGATAAATCCTTTTTTCCACATCATCTCACTATTTCAAGCAAAAGCATACAAATCAATGAATATTAATTTCTATGTAATTTCTCCATAGATACAAAATTGGTAAGCATATTTTCTTCAATATATTTTTGTCGGTTACAATCCTTGATTTGTGCACCTCCATATTTTCCCTAATGCAGTAACAGTCTTTTGTTGGCATGATTTATTTATAATTTATTTCACTTGTTAGATGCATACCCCACATTTCATTCAGGAGCTCAATGTATCATGTTTAACATTCCTTTCTCCAGTTTTTTCCCACAAGACAGGATAAACTAACTGATCTAAAAACCACCCAATAAGCTTTCATGGCTCAAGGTGGAACTGGAACTTCTTGTAATTCCAAAATAAATCTGCTGTCGAAAGATTAGCTTTTGTTTCCATTTCAGAATTGGTCAAAAAAAAAATGTTAATGAACATGGATGGGATGGTTACTGTTCATATGCACAAAATGTAGCAGGTCATTATGTTGTAGTCATAGCAAAAATTGCATTGAGCAGCCTGGCACTTTAAGGGAAATTTATTTGTTATGACATCAGCATTCACGGATGAAGTGATAAAAGGCCACTTCTGTCAATTTTCTTGCTACTAATAATCACTATGTGAAACACTTAGCAATTATACATAGTGAAATAAGCTTTTATGGACCATAAAATTATATAGCTGTCAATACATTTTATTGATGCAAAGACAAGCAGGACTTTTGTTTGTTTATTTGTTTATTAAAAGTCAAGATTATAAGGGCATTCACTATGTGTCAGCAAATTAATTTTTTGTCACTCTGTGGATGTGCAATATTTCATTACTTATATTGATTCTATTCTGGACTATATTATGATTAGTCAGAAAGTCCTCCACGTTCCTAGAGATATTGCACACAATAGAATGGTGCTTCATATTATAACCACTCATAGTTGCTTTTCAGAATGAGATGGATGAGATATAAATTTAATAAATAAATAGCACTTTCATATTGTTCTATACTTAATTTCTCCCAATGGTCTTTTCAGAAATGGTAACACTGCATATTCTCAGGTTTCTTAGAATTGGCAGTCCTAGAACTAAATAGGCAGATGTGATCTCAGAACCACTGAACTATATTTTTCAAAGATCCTGGAGCACTGGGAAACTACCAGAGGGCTGGAAAAGAGCTGATAGTTTCCATCTTCAAAAAAGGAAAACAAATAGATGCAGGAAAATACAGACCTATCAACCTGACCTCAATACCTGGGAAGATAATCACACAATGAATCAGCGAACACCTAGAAGCAAACAAAGTCATAACCAAAAGCCAATATGAGTTTGTCAAAAACAGATCATGTCAGACAAATTTTATTGCATTCTTCAACCAGGTGACAAAATTAGTGGACCAGAGGAATGCTGCAGATATAATTTACTTGGACTTCAGTAAGGCATTTAATAAAATAGACCACAACCTACTATTTGATAAGATAGAAAAATGGGGGTTAGACAGAATCACCACCAGATGGATTCATAGCTGGCTGACTGGCCGTACTCAGCATGTGGCCCTCAACCGCATCTACATGGAGGGAAGTGTGTAGTGGGGTGCCCCAGGGCTCTATTCTGGGCCCAATGCTCTTCAACATCTTCATCAATGATTTGGATAAGGGGATAGATGGGGAACTCATAAAATATGTAGATGACACCAAGTTGGCAGGACTAGCCAAGACTCCAGAAAATAGGCTTAAGATACAGAAGAATCTTGACAGATTTGACCTTTTGGCGTTATCTAACAAAATTAAATTCAATGATGAAAAACTATGGTTCTACATTTAGGCAAAAAAACCTAGTGCACAGGTGATATCTAGATCAATAGTAGTAACTGTGAGAGGGATCTTGGAGTCCTAGTGGACTAATATTAAACATAAGCCAGCAGTGTGCTGCAGCTGCCAAAAAAACCCCAAAAAACAGCACAGTTCTAGGCTGCATTAACAGAGGGATAGAATCAAGATCACATGAAGTGTTAATACCACTTTATAATGCCTTGGTAATACCACACTTGGAATACTGCATCCAATTTTGTTTACCACAAGGTAAAAAAAGATATTGAGACTCTAGAAAGAGTACAGAGAAGAGCAACAAAGATGATTAGGGGACTGGAGGCTAAAACATATAAGGAATGGTTGCAGGAATTGGGCTTGTCTAGTTTAATGAAGAGTAGGTTTAGGGGTGACATGATAGCAGTATTCTAATATCTCAGGGGTTGCCATAAAGAAGAGGAAATCAAGCTATTCTTCAAAGCGCCTGAAGGCA
The DNA here is from genome assembly GCF_016545835.1 of Crotalus tigris. Lineage (NCBI taxonomy): Eukaryota > Metazoa > Chordata > Lepidosauria > Squamata > Viperidae > Crotalus > Crotalus tigris. Next base: position 267,645 of record NW_024097602.1, read on the forward strand.
GGACAAGAAGCAATGGGTGGAAACTAATCAAAGAGAAAAGCAACCTAGAATTAAGGAGAAATTTCTGACAGTTAGAAAAATTAATCAGTGGAACAACCTGCCTCTAGAAGCGGTGAATGCTCTAACACTGGAAGTTTTTAAGAAAACACTGGATAACCATTTGTCTGAAATGAAATAGGGTTTCCTACCTGAGCAGGGGGTTGGACTAGGAGATCTCCATGGTCCCTTCCAACTTGGTGATGATGATGATGATGAAGAAGAAGAGGAGGAGGAAGAAGAAGAAGACAAAGAAGAAGACACTCTGCCAAGAACTGAGAAAGATTGCCTTTCTTGTTACTTCCCTTTCCCCCATTTGCCTGGCTAAGATTCCTTAGCAAAATTTTCAGATGTTGACCTTAGCAACTATATGTAGTGAAGGACTCAGAGAAGGGTATTTCTCTGTACAAAGCAAAAATGTTGGCTTATGATCTTAGAAAAGACTGAACAGAAAATAACCCAGTATGGTTCATCAGGAAAAAAATCCTGTTAAAACCATTTGATCTCCCTATTAATAGAATGACTTGTTTTGTTGACCATAACAATCTAGTGGCCAGACCTTCCATAAAGTCTCAATGAGATCCTGGTAAAGAAGATGACAAAATTGGACTGGGCAATCTTATTGTCAGAAGTGTACAGAGCTGTTTAAAGTAAACTATCATATTGAATCAGTATATATCAAAGACTTCACATCAAGCCATAGGAAAGTGTTGAGTGATGTGCTAATAGGGTTTTATTACCACTTGTGCTGTTCATATTTCAGCATGAGGGATTAGAAAATATAATTATAAGATTCCCAGGAAACACTAATTTAGAGGGATAGCATACATTCATTCAATCATTCAAGATTTAGGTGAATTTTGTCAAGCTAGAATAACAGAATAAAGAATTGGAAGGTACCTTGGAGTTTTTCTAGTCCACACCTCTGCTCAAGTATGAAACCATATACTATTTCAGGCAAATCTCTTATTAAAAATCTCCAGTGATGGTGCAGCCACAACTTCTGAAGGCAAGCCGTTCCACTATTAATTGTTCTAATGGTCAAAAACATTGGGTATAACCAGCAAGAGAAATTTTAACAAAGATAAATTCAAAATCTAATTATAATCTAAGGGGTTTTGATAATAGCAATAGCAATTGTACTTAGACTTACCATATTTTCCGGCGTATAAGACGACTTTCTAATCCATGAATATCTTCTCAAAAGTTGGAGGTCCTCTTATATGCCAGAAAAATATGGTATATACCACTTCATAGTGTTTTACAGCCCTCTCTAAGCAATTTACAGAGTTAGCATATTGCTCCCAAAAATCTGGGTTCTCATTTTACCAATCTCCGAAGGATAGAAGGTTGGGTCAACCTTGAACCAGTCAGGATCGCATTCCTGGCAGTGAGCAGTGAGTTAGCCTGAAATACTGCATTCTAACCACTGCGCCACCATAGGAAGCTGGGAAGATGAATGCAAACTAATCAGAATTTGCAATGAGAAGCAAAGAAAGAATTTGGGTGAAAGAATTTAGGTGCCTAAGATTGAAAATATGAAAGAGAAGAAAAGAGGATACAGCTATTTAAAAAAAATAAAAGGAAAAAAATAGGGCAGATCATTGGATGAGATAAAAGTAATTCTCACCAGGCAAAGTAGACCCTGCAAGGAAATCAGAATTGGGGACCTCCACAATGGAAGGGGAAAATAACCTTGATGAGATGAGATGAAAAACTAACCCCTCAATGGTTACCGTCTTAATGCAAATAATAAAATAGAACTTCTCTTCAAATTTGCTTCCATGCTAACAATAACAACAACAAAAAGGTTTTTTTTCCTACTAACAAACTTAATTAAATGTCATAACTTTCCTGAGCTGCAGCTCACTTCATCAAATACAGGTATTCCTTGACTTACACCACTTCATTTAGTGACTGTTCAAAGTTATAACCTCATTGAAAAAAGTGACTTATGACCGTTTTTTACACTTAGGACCACTGCAGCATCCCCATGGTCCCATGATCAAAATTCAGATGCTTGTCAACTGATTCATATTTATGACAGCTGCAGTGTCCCAGTTTATGGAATTGCCTTTTGCAACATTCCGACAAGCAAAGTCAATGGGGAAGCCATATTTACTTTGGAACCATATTACTAACTTAACAATTACAATGATTCAATTAACAACTGGGCCAAATTTTACTTAACAAATGTCTCAGGTAGCAGCAGAAAGTTTGGGCTCCAAATTGTGAGCACCTCAACTTGCACAAGCAACAAGCTGGCATGCATGCACAAGTTGAGCTGTGTGCATGTGTGTGCATGCATGCATACCAATCCACCACTCAAATGAGTTGAGCTGCATCTGTACTTGTGCAGTTTAAATAGGCCATGTCCTGGTAGTGGGCTTTGGCCTGGAGTTCGGGACCCCTGGGTTAACAATTTAGTCTCAGATATTTTAAATTACATTCTTCATTCAAAAAACACCTGTCATGCCTAGGCCTTTCCTATAGCGCAATTTGCATACTGATTTTTTTTTCTGAACAAATTATACTAAAGTTATTTGTGATGACTTTTAACTGGCAGTAACAACAACTTCAAAAATACCACTTGCTTTCACCTCAGAATAATTGGAATATTCACTTGCTTTACTTTTAAGGGTTTTTTTTTTTTTTTGCTTTTAATCTTTATTTAAAAATCCTTTACAACATTGTAAATTGTTTAATAGAGTTATTGTGTAATGTATGGTAAACTGTCTTGGGAGTCCTTGCTTAGAACTTAAAATGTGATTTAGAAATGCCCTCTTTAAAAAAAAAAAAAGAATGAAAAAAGAATGATATGAATGAGGCCTACTTGAATCAATTTCCATTCCTTTCAAGAAGACTGCACAGAATAAATGGCTATGTGTTTTCATATACCTGTTTACAACAGTCCAACTTAAAAGCACTTAAATATTTCTTTTGCAGACAATGATAACCATATTATTGATTTGTTCTTGGTAATTCTTGGGCAACACAACTAAAACAAGAGGAAGAACAGAAACAGGCAGCTACCAAAGGGTAGCAACACAATCAGTATTTTAAACACTAAGATTGTATGTGGTGGGTGATCTGAAAATAGCATTGCTACTACAGTAGCAAAACTTAGAGAGAAGCAATAAAATGTCATTTTTTAATTGTTATGAATACTGTATGTGAATGCATTAGCAATCCTATTAATTAAACCTGATTATGTGCTGTCATGTTGATATTGACTCTTAGTGACTACATCAATAGATTTTCTCTTGGAGAAATGCTTTATTAATAAAATGTTATTATATACACAGAGACACACAGACAGATACTGGGTATGAATCTTAGTGCTTGCCAGCATTTTGTATATGTTTGAGTAAAATTTGTATCATTGAATTTCTTCTCTTTTTTTCCAATATTGTATATTCTTAAGACTTTGGGCCAGTCCCTCTCTCTCAGCCTTAGGAAGCAGCCAACAAACATCTACCACCCTTCCTTATTTTGTAACATATGAATATGACTTAGCTAGTGATAATGTAGATCACTTCTGTATTAATTGTATTGTTAGTGTTCTTTCCAAGAAAGATTTTGAAGACAATTGCCAAGAAATCTCTGCTTGATTTTGATTTTCTGAAGCAAAAAGACACAAGAGGAAAGGAAAGATACTAATTCTTTCAGTCCCTGACACTATTGAACATTGCCTAACAGAAAAGGCACAGTCATACGTGACTGATAGCTAACTGTAAATATTCATGTTTCTTCTTTCACCCTCAAACAAACAGGTGCTATCAGTTTGGGTGACAATGCCTTAGTGGCACAACTGAAAGCATCCATTAATTTTACCTTCTATTTTAAAATGTATCAGCTGAATAATTATAATCTGATAAATCTGTACTTGCTAAGTTTAAATCTGGTGGAACAGTTCAACGGAAGGAAGTATTGTGGAGTAATTGAAAAAGAAAGGAAAACAAAAGCATGTTTCTTCCAGAAGCAGTGGATGGAGAGAGTTGAATAGCGGTCAACAGATTTCCTCAAAGAGCCTTTAGCAATGGTTGTATGGTACAGTCTGAAATGCTCTTGGTTTTAGCTACCAATGTCTGAGCTGCAAATTCTGAACAATAACTAGACGTCAGTGATGATGATGCTTTCCAATGATGCTTTCCAGTTATAATTTCTTTGAAAAGATCTCATATCCCCCTTATCATGGATTACCATTTCAGAGAAGGTATTGCAGAGAAAGAGCAGGTGCTAAACAAGACCTAGGAGATAAAGCCCTGATGAAATCAGATACAGATAAAACTTTTGAAAGAGGTAGTTCTAATTTACCTTCCATGTTCTGTAAAACTGAGAATAAATATTCAAAGGAAGAATAAAGACATTCCTATCAACATTCATATCTCTGATCGTATCACTGCAGCTATAGTCCGTCCAATGAATCTTGAAAATGTGTCAAAATTCAAGATATTGTTTAGGAAGACAATTAGTAATCCAGTTTAACTAAACTAATTGTACTGATTTTATTTGGAATACTGTGGAATTATTGCTTTGCTTCTTCCTGTATTTTCCCAATCAGTCTTAATTTTATATGTAAAAAAAGGACACTAATATGCTCACATAAAATCATGTTTCTCCATAATTACTTTGCAGTGATGCAGGAGAACTATGGTACCAATTGATGTTAATTTCATTTGGACAACATCCTTATATATAGTATTAGGGTGCATTACTTAATCCAGCTTTACTGCTTCTTGACAGATATGTTGGGACTAATGACAAGAAATTCAAGAAGTTTAGTCTAAATACATATAAGAGGATAAATTGGAGAATAATGGCATACATATAACAAGCTGCATTCTTATAATTTCAAATGAATCACATAATTATGTAATGGCATCAAAATATCTGATAGAAGAAGAATACCTGCATTGTTATGAGACAGTTTGTTCTAGTAGTTAAGGCATCATACTAGAAACCAGGAGACTGTGTGTTCTAATCCCACTTTAGGCATGAAAGACAGCTAGGTCACTTTGGGCCAGTCACTGTCTCTCAGCCCAAATCACTCAAAGGGTTGTTTTATGAGAAAAATGGGAGGATGAAGGAATATTAGGTATGTTGAAATGCATATTGAAATATGCAGTATTGCAGACTAATTCTTCCCACAGCCAGGAATTCAGTCTTGATTGGCTCAAAGATGACTCAGGCTTCCATTCTTTTGAGGTCAGTAAAATGAGAACCCAGATTGTTGGGGGAAATACACTGATGTTGCAAACAGCCCAGAGAGTGCTATAAAGCACTATGGAGCGGTATATAGGTCTAAATGCTATTGCTATGTTAGCTACCTTGAATTATTTATTTAAAAATAATAATAAAGGTGAGATGAAAGAAAGAAAGAAAAAAGAGAAAGAAAGAAAAAAAGAAAAAAAGAAAGAAAGAAAGAAAGAAAGAAAGAAAGAAAGAAAGAAAGAAAGAAAGAAAGAAAGAAAGAAGGAAGGAAAAGAGAGAGAGAGAAAAGAAAAAAAAAGGAAAGTCTCATTAATTGCCTTGACCCTTTGCTGGACTCCCATCTGGATAAGGCTGTATAATGAATGAAACTTTCTGCAGAACAACTTTGCTTTTCTAATCCCTAGAAATGTCCACAAAGCAGTGAAATGGAACCTCCTATTGGTGAGTTTAGATTTTGTTTTCTGAGAATTTTGTCTAGCATTAGCTCAGAATGTGTTATTCAGCAAACATAACTACTAGTAAATTCAGTCTCTAAAATATTCATGGAGTGAGGATACAAATCACAAAAGAATGTGAAAGTAACCAAAGTCAAAAGCATATTTTTTCCCTTTGGGCTCTTATTTACGAATTTATGATTTTATTGCAGACTGTAGTAATAAGTCTGTGTAAACTGTGACTTAAAAGACTTTTTAATCAATCATATTTGCATTAAAATATAGAAACATATATATATATATATATATATATATATATATATATATATATATATACACACACACACATACATATATACAGAAAAGTTAATATAAAGAAATCATTTTCCACAGTTTTGGTTTTTTTATTCAATTTAAAAGATGAGTCATATTTATAAGGATTTTTACTTTTATTTAAGAATATTTCTTGGCATTCCTAATCCTCTAAATGATAGTTACTGATCTTTTTAAAATTATAGTTAGAGAACACTGTCAGCACATATTTTACAGGCAAGGGAATTAGGGTGTATGTGATATAAAATTATTTCAGCATTTGGTTTTTATCCTTTAACTTCCCTTTCATCTATAACCAAGATTTTAACAGGATAACTGAATTGGTCCTATCCTTATCTTGATATTCTCACGGTTATATCCCATCTTTTCTATAGAAAAGGGTTTTCCCTTTTGGCAGCTTCCAGACACATGAGCTTTAACATATAGACTCCCCCAGACAGTTTGGTCATTGATGAAAATTCAGGGTGTTGAACTCCACATATTTTTAAAGTTAGTAAAGGTGTAAACTGCTGCTCCAGAAGTTAACAATGCACATAGACTTCCCTTCACACTTCATAACTTTATTCTGTGTGGAAGACTGGGCAAAAGTTAGTGCCTGGTCCCAAATTTTCCAAGAAATACCACTGCCAAGTGAAGACTTAAATCTCAGGACATATCCCTACTGCCAGGTTGCAAGTTACAAGCCAACCACTTTTTCTGAAAGGCAGGAATAGATAATATTGTTGTGTCTATAAGCAGCCTATTTTCTATGCAATCTGTCTTACTTTCTTGTGCCATATCTGACCTTTCCTTTATTTTCCTTTCCATTCCATTCCATCCCTTTCCTCTTTCCTTTCTCCTTCCTCCTTTCCTTCCATTTCATTCCCTGGTTTTCTATGTTTTAATTCCATGGGGGTAGAGGTGGAATTTAACTGACATCTAAAACACAAACATGCTCTTGAAAAATAGTTTGAAAGATTTTCCTTCAAGTTGGTGATAAAGTTTGTGGGGGAAAATTGAAAATTGGCATATTTCCTTCAAAGTCATTTTGTTTACTCTTTACACTTTTCCTTTAAAATTGGTTCCTGACATTGTTATTGTTCTGCCTTTAAGTGAGTGTTGACACTTGTCAACTGCATGAAGTTTTCTTGGCAAGATTTCAGAAGTGGTTTGCCATTTCCTGCTTCCTAAGGCTAAGAGAGAGGGACTAACCGAAGGTCATCAAGCTGGTTTTGTGACTAAGGTGAGTAGAGAACTCATGATCTCCTGGTTTCTATCCTGGTACCTTAACCACTACATCAAAGTGGTTGTCTTTTCCTGGCTCTATCAAGAAGAAATAGCTAAAGCAACTGCACCAGTTTATTCAGAGCTAACTTGGTTAAGGTTATTTCACAGTATAAAGTGCTTGTGTTTGTCCTCAAATTCCTAAATAGTTTTGAACTAGGCTTGTCTAAATAAGGCATCCTTCTTTCATTTGGGCCTTTATACACTCAATGCTGATAGTTTGAGAGATTCAGAAGGTTAAACACATATCTGAAGGGGAAAATTGAAATATGACTGTCTGAAGGGCAAGGTGGCAAGGCGACTCTTATGGTTGATGTTAGTGAGCTGCATTAGATAAAAAAGATTGAATATTTATGGGAAGATTGTGTTTTCTTCCTGGTATATTGTTCAATTAATATCCACTAGTTGCTTTGAGGGGGGGGGGGGAAGGTAACAGAAAATCTCTTTATTATGTTAGTGGTTTGAAGGTTCTATATAGATAAAGTACACTTTCCTCATTCATCATTCACCAAATATGTCAATCTCTAATCTTCTATAAGAGGAAATAAAACCTGGTAACTTGTAAAACTACTTATCAATGTTTTTCTCTCTCAAATACTCTTAATAAGAACTGACACAATGCACCAAGCATCTACCAATCCTGCAAAACTAATAAGACACCTAAATATTCAACACTGGAACTTTAAATTAACGTGATTCCCAATCTGAGTGTCCAAGCTTTGTCAGAAATCATTGAGAGACTGAATGCATACTTAAAGGATTTATTAAAGGAATGAGAAAAATAAATCTAGTGCAGCCACAATGATTGAAAAGATTTTGTACCCATTTATTTAATCTCCTTGCACTGTATCAGGGAAATAATTCTGTCTTCTAATGTGTATACAAGAAGTTTCTCAATCTTTCTTGGCACCAGAAAAGACAGCAAAATTGCTGCTAATGCTAATGTGAACATTTATATCAATTCACAATACATTATATTATTATCCCTTCCCTTTCCTCTCCTCTCTCCTGTCCTCTTTCCCTTCCTTTCCCTTCCTCTCTCTTCCCTTCCCTATCTTCTTTCTTTCCCTCTTTTCCTTCCCTTCCCTTTTTTGCCTGAGCATACTGGTGATGATGTTACTGAACTATCAGGTGTCTTGCTGATGGCCTCTTATCAGGGGGTACACAACTAAAACAGTTGTGTGTACATACATTGTACAAGTTATGTATGCATATCACTTGGTGGAGTCATTTGGTTGAGTTAGGCAGCTATAGAAGATGGATGGATGGATGGATGGATAGATAGATAGATAGATAGATAGATAGATAGATAGATAGATAGATAGATAGATAGATAGATAGATAGATAGAACAACCGGTTCTCTGTGTGGATGCCGCTTCTGGAAATCCATTCTGGGCCTGGGCAACAAAAAATTAGCTACCGGTTCTGCCAAACTGGTGCAAACTGGCTGAATCCCACCACTGCATCTAATTGGATATTAGCTTTGCTCTTCAAAATCTTTTCATTCCTCCTTCAGCATTCCGGAAGAAAAATACAGCACTTGTCCTCTCCTTATACAGATCCGTACATTGATTTCAGCTGAACAAATAGAGAAGTTTCCTTCTACTATTGCATTTGATAAAATGCCTTCCTCTAAGCTAAATTAATAGTTTATGAAAAAGATATACACATTACTGTCCATGTGCCTTGGATATGAAGGATATTCTTACAGCATTCAGTCATAGGTGGAAATGCTCATTCTATATACTGTTTCACTTATGAAACCTAAAAAAGGAGGAAAGTAACACAACAATGTATTATAATCATAAACTTTGATACATATGCAGAGAATTACATGTGACTATAACTCCTTGTCACTCATGTTCAAGTGACATATGAGGTCAGACAATGACAAAAGCCCTTTCTTTCCTGAGGATTTTACATTACATCCTTTGTGTTCAGTGATTTTGTGAACTTATTAGAATGGATGGATGAATTAAAGTCCTGCTTTTTGGTGGGTTGCCAGTTTATTTTTTTTTTACATAAGTAAAGCCAGAAGAATCAAGTTGTCAAGTGAATGTCGGTCTTACTTTCTATTCATAGTACCAATTAATGTTTTACATCAAAACAGAATTCTGTACACAACAGAGAAAGGATCTACAAAAAAGACACCTTTCCACACTGAATGAAAAATAAATTATAGGTTACTTGTCTTTTTGATGTTAGAAGATGCATAATTTAAAATAATAAATAATTAAAATATCAAAGTATTATAATTTAAATGCTGCCTTCAGCAGTACGACTGTTTCAACACAAACATCTGTCTTCTTTTTCAATTCAGTCTCCTTTTTTTCAGTTGTAGTTACAATTGGATGTAGACAAGATATTACAAGATCCAGTTGCTGATTTCTGGTTATTTTTTCAAAGTCTGTCAAAAGTCTGAAAATCATAATGCTTATGTATGAGGTGCAAGCATATAGAAACAAGGAGAAATGAAAATATTATTCTGGTTCTTTTAAAAAAATAAGTTTCTGCCCTGAATGTTTAACACAAATATTCATCCTGAGTTATATTTTATTTATAACAACATTAACCATGTTGGATGGACGAGCTTCCAACAATCTTCTAATTTAATTTCAACGGTTATAGTTTTAGAAGATATAGGCTCTTGGAGGCTAACCTACAGAAGACTTAAGATCTGTAATTTACACAGAACTGTATCTGAAGGGCATTCTTCTTTTATGTTCATTAAAATATATATGTTAAAAGCACTAGAAGCAAAATAGGCTTTTGTGTAACATACAGGTTGGTCTAAGTGTGATGTTACCAGAGCTATTCCCATAGCATTTTACTTTGGGTCAGAGGAAAATTCTCCCTATAGAAAGTCAAGGCAAATTACTTTGGCAAAAATTATTTTAATCCCTTTCTTTGATGATCACAGTCTGTTGTCTATTGGTCAGGCCGAGCCCTTCAGTTTTTTTTTTTTAAATCTTCCCTGTTTTTTTTTTATGTACCAGTAAAGTAATTTAGCACAAGTTTTTTCTTTGTTGTTGTTAATTGAAGGATTTTTATACAAAGGATAGCTGAAAGTGGTTGAAAAAAAGAGTTATCCATACAGAAAAAGTTTTTCTCTTACTTGAGTCCAAAAAGCAAATCATCAACTATTGCTTCTTCTTCAGCATTTTCTTCTTTATTTCATATCTGAATGCTCAAGAAACAAAGCTCCACTATGTTCCACTCAGTGTTTGGCCACCTCATCTATAAAAATCAATCCCTTAAAAATATTAAAATTTCTCATCCACTTTCCTCTGTGTATTCCTTGAGCCTTTATGGAGGGAAATGGCGTATCAGGTTCTATGTGTATTTGTGGGTCTTCTTAGGTCTAACTTTTCTTTCCTATCTATGCAGTGAAAGTTTCTGCTTTTCTGAATTTGGATTGCATAAACTTGGTCTTCTATTGAGAAAACATGAACCTACTTTTAAGCTGCAGCTCTTTCATATTGTTGGCTCTATTCATTTTGCTTAGTTAAGAATTTGATACAACTATTAATATTGATGCCTCTAAGATGATAGGAATCCATTCATTGTCTCTGTAATTAGTCTCCTCATCTCATTGTGTAATAACAACAACAACAATAATAATAACATTCACAGACTTTATCTACCAAGGTAAATAGGTGGACGTGGAATGCTGCAAGTACATCAGATGGTTGAAGAAGAAAAAATGGCTTTGGAAGAATATCTGAAGGACAATGATGAAGATGCACTGAAATTAGTATATCAGGAAGGCTTATTGACTACTGGAGAGACCAAACTGGTGTACAAGAAAGGCCAAATGTAGAATAGAATAGAGGCATGGGAAGACAAAGCACTACATGGCCAGTACATTAAAAAAAATAGCTGGGAAAGCAGATAATAACAAGACCTGGCAACGGCTAAGAGCAGGGAAATTGAAGAAAGAAATGGAGGGACTAACTCTGGCTGCACAAGGCCAAGTCTTAAGGACAAATGCATATAAAGTCAAAATTGAGAAGATAGCAACAGACAGTAAATGCCGCCTATGCAAACAAGCTGAAGAAACAGTGGATCACCTGGCAAGCTGTTGCAAGAAGATTGCACAGACTGACTACAAGCAGCAGCATGACAAAGGAGCAACAATGGTGCATTGGAAGATCTGCAAGAAATATTTGCCTGTAAGCAAAAACTGGTGGGATCATAAAATAGAGAAAGTCATAGAAAATGATAAAATTAAATTGCTCTGGGACTTCAGAATTCAAACAGACAAACACCTGCAACATAACACCCTGGACTTAACAATTGTCAATAAGAAAGACAAAAAAGTCTGGATAGTGGACGTGGCAGTGCCTGGAGACAGCAGAATAGAAGAGAAAGAACTGGAGAAGATAACAAAATACAAAGACCTACAAATAGAAATAGAAAGACTGTGGCAAAAGCAAGCAAGGGTAGTACCAATAGTCATAGGCTCCTTGGGTGCAATCCCAAAACAACTGGAGCACCACTTGAACACCATTGGCATTGACAAATTCGCTATTAGTCAATTGCAAAAGGCGGCCTTATTAGGAACTGCTTCCATCCTGCGACGATATCTGTAATACCATCAAACATCCACATCTGCCTATCCCAGGTCCTGGGTAAGGACTCGATAGGTAGACAAAATGCCAAATCCAGTCTGAACATCTGGCTGACTGTGCGATGATCCATAATAATAATAATAATATGGAAAGACCATAATAGCTTTTTGGGAAACCCGATAACAACAATTGCAAATATAAAGGAAACAGCTGATATGAACTACAGAAATAATAACTTAGAGAAATAATAACAGCAGAAACAGTACAGGCTAGAATTGAAACAATCTATGAACTGATACTTCCTCTTCTCAACAACCAGAATTAAAAGAGAAAATTATGGCATATGGAGAACTATCAGGAGAAAGAAAAAGACTATCAGCACTGAAAGTAATATCCAAAAAGCCCTGGTACCTGTAATGAAGTATCATATTCAATACCAAGGTGGAATTCTGGGCATAAGTATGATTGTAAGTCAAGAAGTACCTGTAGTTGGAATAGAAATGCTATTTTGTCAAGATATGGATAAAAAATGACCATATATAACCCAGATACAGCAAAACCACAAAGAATTATCACACAAAAAAGCCTGATAGACTTGGAGAAATATCACACTGGCATTTATAGGAAAAATATGGATTGACATTCAATAAGAATGATGGTACTAGAAGCATGAAATCAAAGTTAAAATAATTGAAAATGACAGAGCAAAAAATTTATGGGTTTTACAATTCAAGCTGATTGTTACTTGGAACATAACATGCCGTCACTGAAAGTGGCTTAATTTACTGATGGTGTTACAAAAGAGGGATTTCAAGAGACTGCTGAAGACAAAGAATAGAAAAAATTACCAGCTGCTGACATTGGCAAATAGAGATCAAAAAAAATTTAGAAGTCAACATAGGATCAATTGTTTTTGGGATACTGAGTGCAATATTATTAATCCTTATGTCATCTCACTTTAAAAATAGCAGTTGAAAATTTCTGATTCTTTCCTTTTTATCACATACAAATTATTGTTATTTGACATAATTTTCTCTGATATTTTTGTGAAAAGTATTATTTTCACCATAAAAACCTCAGGTCTGGTCTAAGTCAAATGGAGGGTTAAGTCAAAATGGAGTGTACATGTGGAAAAGAAGACAATTTATGTTTTATATAAATTGTCTTTTATATGAATAGCCAACCCCCCGGAATACAAACTCAGGATCCAAAAAGATCTTTACAGATTTGAACAATGGGCCCTATCCAACAAAATGATTTTTAATGTGGAGAAAAGCAAGATTTTACACTTAGGTAAAACCAAAGGTACTACTACAGATTAGACAAAACCTGGCTCAAAAACAGTAACTGTGAGACGGACCTTGGAGTCCTAGTGGATGATCACTTAAATATGAGCCAGCAGTGTGCAGCAGCAGCCAAAAAAGCTAATACAATCCTTGGTTATATAAACAAAGGCATAGAATCAGAATCACGTGAAGTATTAGTACTGTATCCAATTTTGGTCACCAGTTTACAAAAAAGATGTTGAGAGTTTGGAAAACGTGTGAAGAAGAACACCTAAGATGATTAATGGCCTGGAAACTAAAACATATGAAGGACAGTTGCAGGATTTAGGTTTGTCTATTCTAAAGAAAAGAAGGACAAGGGGGGACATGATAGCAGTATTGCCGTATTTGAGGGGCTGCCACAAAGAGGAGGGGTCAACTTATTTACCAAAGCTCCTGTAGGAGAACTAAGGAGAAACTTCCTAACAGTGAGGACAATTAACCAGTGGAACAGCTTGCCATCAGAAATTGTAGAACTTCATCATTGAAGGTTTTTAAAAAGAGACTGGACAGTCACTTGTCTGAAATGGTATAGGGTCTCCTGCTTGAGCAGGGGTTGAACTAGAAGACCACCAAGGTCCCTTTCAACTCTATTCTGATTCCTTTGACTCTTGATGACTTGCATGGACATATCCATGCACTCTTTTTGAAAATGATAGAGTTGCTTTTTTTTTTCTTTTCCTTTCTTTTTTTCCAACTTCCAGCTCTATTCTACAACACTAGTCCCCAGTGGTGGGATTCAGCCGGTTCGCACCACTTCAGCAGAACCAGTAGCTAATCTTAATGGATTTTCAGAAGTGGCATCCACACAGAGAACCAGTTGTTCACATATTTTAATCCCACCACTGCTAGTCTTCAAGATAGTCTTCCATTCAAAGTAGTCTTCCTATTCCCAACCTAACCATAACTTTAACCTTGCTTGATACTACTTTACTTTTTTAAGTCAGTCAAGCTGGCCAATTTACTTTCAATTGCAAAATTCACTTCATTGATCTTTTAAGATTAAGAATTTTACTGTGGTATATGAGGCTTCATTTCAACAGTAAGAAATTCTTTTGAAACTGGAAACTGATATTGCTGAGAGTTATAGGGAGCACAGCTAGTAGTAGCATGTCATCACTAAAACATGGAGTGCATTTTTTTTCCTTTTGTCTGTTTGGGAGAAATGGCATTATGGAGAAATTTCAAGAATAAAATAATCTTTTAAAACCCTTGGAGGCTTAAATTATCTATTTGTCCCTAGTCCCTAACTGGCCTATTGTTTTAGAATTTGCAAAGGTTAAGAGCTACGATGGTGCTTTTAGCCTATGCTAAATTTGCATGTTATAACCCATCCAACTACCAACATTATTATTATTATTATTATTATTATTATTAACAATAATAACAATATTAATAATAATAATAGAGTTGGAAGGGACCTTGGAGGTCTTCTAGTCCAACACCCTGCTCAGGTAGGAAACCCTATACCATTTCAGACAAATGGTTGTCCAACCTTAAAAGCTTCCAGTGTTGGAGCATTCACATTACCAGTATTGGAACATACACAATTAGGACAAAAAAAATTGCCTCTGGAGCTATAAAGATTTTTGGCTTGCTGGTTATCCATACTTCCTCTATTTCCGTATTTAGAGAATAATAAATTTGTATAAGATTTAATGCTGTGAAATATTTTTTTTTAAAAAAACTTAAGATACCATATGATTGTTCATTGGCTTTATATTATTGAATGCTCTCTTGTGAATATTTTCCAATTACAAATGGAAAATTTATGGGGTTTCCCCCTCTGGTGAAATTTGTATCTGCAAAATAGAAGTTCAGGGTTTTCAAAATAAGTTTCTTGAACAAATAATTGCATTCAATTTCATTTGTTTTCAAAAGTAATTCAGATTTATGGCACTGCTTCTGTTTTCATTCTCTTTTTGTTTTGTTTATGTCAATGTGCAATGTATACATGGGAAATAATTCTTGAATTATTTCTGCATTAACACTATGTTAATCATATATTTTTATTATGTATTATTTTAACAACAGAAACATTAATTGTGTTATTCATCAGCATAGCAGGCAGTGATGGACAGATAGCAACCTTTTTAAGATGAGGTTATGCCAACTACTAAAATTCATTATTTCAATTGAGAATAGTTCAAAGAAATCCTGATTGATTTATTAAATTGATAAATGCTTGGGACCTAAACCTAGCCCTCTCGGGATGGGACATGTGATACAATAGCATATATTGAATAAGTAGAAAAACAAATATTTAGATATAACTATTAATTGCATGGTCATGTTCTTTCAATAGCAATCTTGAAATTACAAAACTAAAACAATGTACTTTTTTTCAGTCAGACCTTCAACTTAATTCTTATTTATATGCTCTGTGGGATGGATGATTATATTACTTATAAGATGTACAAGAAAATGAAACGACACCAGAGAAACTGTCAAAAATGTACAAGGATATTTCAAATATTTGTTAGAAATATAAACAAACTGGGGGTACATTATTTTCATCTTCGATAGTCACACAAGAAAGCTAGAAAATACTGGGATCAAGTATGTATTCTAATGCAAAAGATTTAAAAACTAAATGCATAGTTGAAACCAGAGGCTGCTCTTTGGAGTTTAATGGACAACAAATGGACACATCGTATGATCCTTTGTTTTTTTTATATGACAATAGCAGAAAGACTTTTACATATTCAGAGTTGGAAGGACTTATAAATACCTACAATGGAAGAATGGGTGGTGAAACTGGTAGAATTGGTGGAGTTGATGAAGTTGATGCCCTTGATGAAAGAAAAAAAAAACTTTGACTAATTTTATTTTTACTTGGAAACCACTTTTGGATTTTTTTGTGAGAAACTGAAACAAATGAAAATTTGATTTTGAGATTTCATAATCTCAAAAATCATATGGAACATACAGAAATAATGTAGACAAATGTTAACTTCGGAATAAGATGTATTTTCTTTATTCATATTAGTATCAAAGAACGTTGGAAGTCATTCTTTTTCTATCTCTCTTACTTTTTTTCTGCACTTCTACTTTTTCTGTTTTTTGAGCTTTTTTCTTTCTAAAATATTTTTCCTGTTTGTTTACTTTTTAACCATGCATTGTTTAAACATCAATAAACTTATAATATACTCTGTGGCATGGGAACAGGAATAAGGTTTTTTGTATTGTGGGAATAAAGAAAAGAGTAAAATGTATGTGTCCTAAAGATTATATGTGTATATGCAAAAAAGTAGCTGAAGATAGAAGATAGGTGGCAGATGCAATTGGATCAAATAATTTTGTAAGTGGCTAATTTGTTTTAGTACTTATAATGCTAATTATATTTACATTATCTGTTAAATCAGTTTTCATTTTTTTACCCTGGCTCTGATATTTTTTTACAATGTGACTTTGGGCTATTCTATGAGTGAGTAAAAGATGGAAATGGAGATGGAGTCCAAATGAAATACCTCAATTTTCTTAGAGGGGGAGTATGTAAGAATGAGCGCACCTGTTGAAGACCCCTTCACATATGAAACTCCCCAGAACTCTCCAGATTTAGGTGAAATTTCAAAGGGGGGAAATGAGGTAGATGAAAAATTGCCATTAAGAGAAATGATAAAGTACTTTTGAATTATATTTTAATTAACAGGAGTGATGTTTTGAAAGCATTAACTAATATTATAAACTGGCTGAATGTGATGACCTGTGTGCAATTCTATGAAGAAAACATTTTACAAGAAGTATCAGCTGAAAGTCACAGATGGTGTAAGATATTACCTGTGTAGGGCCGTGTGGTAAGATAGTCATTTGTGTGAACTTCTCCTTTTCCTATGTGTGTGGTCTCAAGATATGAACTTCTCTCTTTTAGTATGTTAAAGGTAGATAAGAAGTCATCCCTTGGGTAAAAGCGTGGGTGGCAAGCTGTATAAAAATGACACCCTGGGAGTAACTCAGGGGTCAGAATTTGTCATATGAATACTCTGAACCTTTGCGCAAATAAAACCTGTTTTTTCCAACCCTTCATGGTCTTGTCTTCTGATGTAAGTATCATGGTTTTTCCACTACAATATGATCCCTGAATGGCATCCATTAGGATCTCCAATGTATTGCATGGCTTAGGAGCCCTCGGTTCAGTGGTGGGATTCAAATACCTGAACAACCAGTTCTGTTATGTGACACAGGCCTGGGCCTCCGATGCCTAGAACAGACTTTCCTAAGTGACATCATGCACTTTCAGTGGGCCGTTCTAGGCCTGGAGGCCTCTTCCTGGCCTCCAATGCCTAGAACAGACTTCCAGAAGTGATATCAATGCACTTCCAGTGAGTCATTCTAGGCCTGGGAGGCCTCCGAGGGCTAGACTGGACTTCCAGAAGCCATCCGGTTCTCTGAATTCAGGTAAATTTAGTTACCAGTTCTCCCGAATCGGCTGAATCCCACCACTGCCTCAGTTCTTTTGAAAGTTGTTTCTGTTTGCTTCTTCTTCCAGTCCCAATTTTAACATGAAAGTACCGCTTTTGTGGAACAGACCTGAAGCCATGGTTTTTCATCATTAGCCCTTGAGCAGTTTTGCTTTAGACATTATTTGCTGCTTTAAATGTGTTTGATTTTGCATCAAAAATGCAATCCTTTTAGATCCCTCTTTGATCTTAGAAACTGGAGAGCTTTATATTGTTTGTTCTTCTTTTAATGTTGACCAATTACTGGCCAGGGAAACAAAGCATGCATGAATGGCATTTTTTTTAATTATTATTAAAGGAAAGTGCAGCGGGTAATATACCAAACTCTGTGCACAATGTCACCATTTTTTTTCAGTCTAGATTTTTTTACATTGCCTAAAGGAATCCAAAAATATTCCAAAAGGAGGCACTGATGGATAAATCGACCTAAGTTTTTTCAAGCCAGGCAAAAATGTGTAAAGCAGAAGTTTAAGTAAACATTCAGTTTGAAAGGAAGCATACAAAAATATAAGACAGAAAGGAAAAAGGAAAGAGGGTTTGATGTCAGCTTTTCTCCCTTGCCAGTGGGATATCCAGTGAGTGGAATTGTGATCATGTTATTTCAATAACAACTATCTAGACTATTTTAACAGAATCTAAGCAATTATGCTACTCTATCAGAAAGATACTGCTCAAGAAAATGGATGCTAATATTCCATCTCTGGGAGCCTGTGATATTGCTCTGGGCTAGACAAAGCACAGAGATATAGCAGCTGAGACCTTGGAACTAGTAATAAAGAAACATAAAATGAAATTCTATCAACCCTACTGAAAACCACAAGAAACTTGGGTTAGATGTTGACAGCACTCCTGGAACACTCATAGACCAGTTCAACACTTGGACGACTAACAAGGAAACCTTGTCTGTGCCAATGGTATTTATAAAATGCAAAGGAATCAGTCATTTTCCTGGGGAACTGTTGAAAATGGTTCAAAAATTATCCTGCTAATGGTCTGGAAAGGTCCACATATTTTCTTCAAACTAGTAAAGCATTCATTAATGAGTAAAGCTTATTAAACATCAAAGCCCATATTAGAGCTTTTTCATGTCAATACTGTTTTATTAATATTAATTTTATATAAAGATGTTTATGCATTGTTGCTTAATGATTTAATAGCCATTTTAGTAGGCATGGATATTAGGAATTAGGCTAACATGTGGTAGTGTCTTTCCTCTCAATTAGCTCTGCTCATTTCTCAGGTGAATTCCTGCAGAAGGTTTATTTCTGCACTTCTGGGTTGTCTTTAGTTTTGATGGCAGTTTCAGATAATTTTGAAAGGTTAGTGAAGTTCCAAGTTTTGGAAAGCCATTCTAATTTATCAGCCAGATTAATAGACATTAATACAGAGAGACAACCCCCATCCCACTCCCAAATCTAGTGTTTCTATTGTTTTACTTAGTAGAGCATAGCCTTCTCAACCTTTCTATAGATTCATTTAGTAGAACATTGCCTTATCAAAAAAGAGGTGGGTTTGACTAGTTGAATGAATCAGTTTCCCATTTGAATTACTTTAGAAATTTCAGAAGCATGTATACATCTGTGGTAATTTGTTTCTTTCACTTTGTTAGTGTCATGTGAAGTGTCATTCTCTAGCGAATGCTCTTTCTTCTATCCATACTTTTATTTCTTTAGGTAGAAACGAAAGAACAAGTTTTCATTTTGCACGTCAAGAAGATATATGTCTATCACAATTACATAGGAAACTATTGTTGTGGCATGATTTATACATTAAATTTATATGCTACCCATCTCACTATCTAGAGCGACTCCAGTTAGTTTACAGAGCAACAAAAATAGAAATATAAAAACAATTATAAATATAGAAATAATTAAAATTACAAGAATTAAATAGACTAAAATTATAGCTATAAGAAGGAAAACTGCTGAAGATTGTTGTTGATATTAAAAATGTCTTCTGTGTACACATTTTTCTGTTCTCAGGTCCCAATGGATTTTACCCTTAGGCTATAAAATCCATGATTAAATTATGGTTTACTTCAGCTGCTTGAAGCAGGTAGGATAAGTTGCCTAGAGCATGCCTACTAATGCCTTGTAGCATCATATCTCCCAATTTTAAAGCTTACCAATGCTGAACATAGAATATAATGAGGCACAGGTAAATAAATATCCAGAAATCATACAACTTAAAATATAGGTCCTCCTAGCAGCAAATTAACTGTGAATTAGTTATCACATTTTGATTACTATTTCATAAAATGTACAGTGATTTTTTTTCCTTTTTTTATTTTCACAGGTAGTCAGACTTTTCATTTTATGAAGTTTAGACATTGTACTAGCTGCTGAAGTTTAGAAAGTCCAGCATGTTGGCTAATTAGAAAATGAAACATTTTTGTGATCTTTTTATATTCCAAAGACTGATGCAACTGCTATTGCATATGGTTACAACTACCATTTCGGGTGTGCAAACAGATGATTTGGAAACATATATATATATTTCCAAATCATCTGTTTGCACACCCCATTTCCCAAACTCAGAATTATTTGCTTTGGATTTTGACCCGGACTGTTACATTGAGTGGAAGATTGCTTTCAACTGTTTTAGAGTGTAAAATAATCTAACTACACATCATGAGATCTTGAAGAGTTGTCTAGAATATGCATAAATTCAGTCTTCTTTTTTTCCCTATCAAGCAGAAAAATAGATTTCTTTTGGTAACAGGGTAAACGCTACTTAAATATTCTTTGTGATATACCTATTAAAAGAAAGAGGTAAACCAAGAAAGGCAACTTAACTGGGTGATTCTCTTATACCCCTGTTAAAGGTGCTGATCTCAACTAGACCAAAAAAAAAAATCAGAGACAAAAAAATCTTAGTTCTCTGAATTAAGAGAATTAATTAATTCTCTGAATACCCTCCTCCTTCTTCTCCTTTTTGACACCTCACTTTGCCCTAGAGGAAAATTTTCTGCTGTAAATATAAACACCCTTGGTAAGGATGCCATAAGTTGGTACAACCCATGCTGAAAACTGGCTCCCATTCCACCTCATAAGCAACACTTTTCTTTGCATAACTTGGCTGCAAATCTGGAAAACTAGAGAGCAAAGATGCTTGGTAAAACTGCCACCATATAGTGGTCATCCAGATTTTTGGTAGCTATGATACCAGTTATGCAGTGGTGGGATTCAGCCAGTTTGCACCAGTTCGGCAAAACCAGTAGCTAATTTTTTGTTGCCCAGGCCCAGAATAGACTTCTGGAAGCAGCATCCACACAAAGAATCAGTTGTTCACATATTTGAATCCCATCACTGCAGTTATGGTAGCTCTAAAGATATGGTAGCTTTAAAGATATAGACTGCCAGTTAGTACAGGCATCTTTGTTTTTGACTCTCTTGCTTAGTTGGCAAGAAGCAATGTACTGTAACCATTACTAGAAAGAGAATAATGCCACTTTATTTCTTTTGTCCCCCAGTCCCTGCTCCATATACTGTACAAGAGAGTTCACCAAAAATTACCCGCATGAAATAAAACAATCTAAAATCAGTTTTTCATCTAACAGCTTATGGTCCAGTTGTGCATTATGGTTCTTCTCCTTTGCTCATTTCCTATATGTTAGGCATATATAAGGTATAATTATAGCTCAAAAGCATATGCATTTATGACTGTAAAGAAACCTATAATTCAGAAGAAAGATTTCCTTGAATATGTATTCCTTTCAACTGTTAATTTCAAGAGCTTGTACCTGAATGCCAATACATACGAAAATCTTGTTCCAATACCCAAAAAATTGTTATGTGATGGCTTTTCATAAAATACAGTTTAATGGAGCATAGCAGCTGATAGGGAAAAAACTGAAAACTGTAACAAGCAATTATATGAAGGAATTTATTTTTGCTCTTATTTTTATTACCTAAATTTCTTTGAATCTTAATCTGATTCTTTTAATAATGCATCAGGCCTGACGCTTCTCTGTGGACAGGAAATGCCTAATGGTCATGGCTGAGGGGATTCATCTGTTTAATTTCTCCTTTGAATAACTTTAAAAATTAATTTATCTGATTGTTCAGACCAATATATATGGATTTCGTTTTGGAAGATGTAGTTAATAATTCACCTTATGTTTCTTTCCCCTTATGTCTGGTTTGATAAGGTTTCTGTAATAATACTTTTACATTTGGCAGATTAAAATAAAATGGAACATTGTGTGAGAAATAAGACCTAACACAGCCACAGGAATACTAATAGAAAAATGGGCTAAGATTGGAACTTGAGGCAGACTTACAGATTTTATGCAGCACCTTCTAGTAGGATGTAATTGCTTCAACTCTGTTATTTTCATACATTATATTACTTAGAAGTAGGTACTTGTACATGTTTCTCTTTTTTTTTTGCACCCTCTCCCCATAAATACACAAACCTGCAGTGTAGTGTATACACATTATATATGGAACTGCTTTACAAATGAAATTTAATTTTAGAATGCATGCAGAATCACAAGCCATTGGCATTACCTAGGAACAAATATACCTTAGTAATTTGACTGAAATGGAGAGATTTTATATATATATATATATATATATATATATATATATATATATATATATATATATATAGGTCTTTGGTTGTTCGGGTTTTCTCCCGCGTAAAATTGGAAGTGTCTTGGCACGTTTCGACGAAGTCCCATTCGTCATCTTCAGGCTGGTGTTTTCAGCTTCGTGCTCGAAACTGCCAGTATGGAAGCTCCAAACACGAAATGACCCTCAACAAACGAAGACACTACGCTATACAAACACCCGCGAAAACCTCAAAAAACAAATATATATATATATATATATATATATATATATATATATATATATATATATATATATATATATATAGGCTAATGAATGAGGAGCATGGTTTCCCCTCAAAGTCATAAACCACCATTTTATTTGTCTCTTTTACTGATGATATGATTAGAACAGAGCCCTGCTGTATCAGGCTATAGGATTGTGTGGTCTAGTCTTCTTTGTCTTACAGTGCAAAATGTAAGCTTTCATTTGGAAGCTCACAGTTTGGATTGGAGATGATACTTCCAACCCCACGCTCTATTTACCATCCATCTATCTATCTATCTATCTATCTATCTATCTATCTATCTATCTATCTATCTATCATATTCCTACTCTTTTTTGTTCCAAGCTATAGAATCCTGATAGAGGGAGAAGGAAAGAGAGAAAGAAAGTGACTTGGGATTGGGTTGTGTGCATTATTAAGTAAAGGACACTATCCCTTTCTATTCCTCAAGAAAGGAATTATGTCTTTAGTAATTAGCCCTTTACGTAATAATGCAGACAACAAATTTTCTTCTTGTCTTCATGGCATATCAGTATAGCTGGTAAAATATAAAATACTCCACTGATCTTAGGAATGATGCCTCACTGGCGACGAACTTTAGGGTTTACTGGGAAAAGATGAACTGGAAGCTGGAAGATGGAGGGAAATCTGGAATAGTCTATTTAGTCAGAAAACATGTTCCTACCAACAATGAAAAAATGAATTATTTTCACATAATGAAGGGGAATTGTAGGTTGTATGGTTTTTATACTTTTTCACAATTGTCCAGCTGAAGAAGTCTAACTGATGTGATAACATTCCAAATACCTGACTCCTGTGGGAGATGAGGATGGCTAAAAAGCAATATGTTGTCTTTAAAGCAGCCACATCACACCTATGATTTCCCAGGTCTAATTCAATGTGTTGATAGTAAGTCCAGGTTACAGCTTCTTTTTCTCAATATCCCTCCACCCCACAGGTGGATATGGCTTGCAATGTGGTAATTATGATAAGATTTTTCTCAGTTGTCCCCTATGCTGTCTTATTTTTATGTACCAACTGAAATCACATTCAGGACTAAATTGCCTTTGTTTGTTTGTTTTCTAAATCAGTGTTTTTAAATTGTTGCACCTCATTTTTTTATGTAGTAATGTTGTTGTGTTCTTAATGTTAATTTCTATATTTTTTTAAGCAAAATGTTATTTTTTGTAGTTTTTTAAAAACTATTCATTCTTTATTTTTGTGCCCTAGCTTCTTAAAGAAGAAAAGTAGTATAAAATTAAATGAACAAATTATACATAAATTTACATTTAAATAGATTTCCTGGATGGATGGGATTTTAACAAGTTTATATTGTTGCCTTTATATTTGCTGAAGGATCAGAGGTAATCCAGTTGATATGTGTCTTTAACTTAGTACAAATATAAGATTAAGTACTATCAAACCTATACTATATAAAATTCTGTCTGCTATGAACAAATATTTTGAAATATAGAAGTTAATTGTGTCATTAACAAATTGGATTGTGCATTAATAAATGAGTAACTTAATTTTAGTTTAGTGGATTTAAGAGAAGGTAAGAATTTGTGGTTCTCTTGGGAGATATGCAATTTACATGGTATAAGACATTGTACAGGCAGTGATATACAAAGTGATAAACTACAGTAAGATTAAGATTTTTTTCCTAAGTAGATGCACTTTCAAACTTTTTAAAAAAAGTTTCAAAGAAGAGTCAGGTAAAACTTTTAGATTTCAAATTTGCATATTATAATAAAATGCTTCTCAAATTGCTAAAACCTTCCAAGAGACTATCAATCACTTTGGGCCTGATTCAGTAAATCATGAATTTAAAGAGATTGCCACTGTCATCTTCCATCTTTCACTCTAACAAAAGATTCATATTTCAAACCTGGATTGCCTTTGCGTATTGTATTCCTCCTTTTAATCATGATTGGGGAGGAAGATTAATCTCTTAGTTTAACATGTATTTCTCTCTTATCTCAATGGCACACTTCTCAGCCACTTCAAAATGCTTAAAACTTGGTATCCTACTGTAAATGAAAGAATATCTACCACACTCAAAAATGGGTTATGGAATTAAACAAGTATGAAAGATCAAAATATAAGATAGATAGATAGATAGATAGATAGATAGATAGATAGATAGATAGATAGATAGATAGATAGATAGAGGGAGAGAGGGAGAGAGAGAGAGAATGCTATATTAAATATAAGTGTATTTAGTGATAAATGACATTATCTTCAGTGGAGCTTATTCTATAGTGTGAGTATGGTAGAGACATCTTCCACAAAAGTTATGTTGATTCAAATTTACTTCTAACTTACAAATAAAGGTGAATATACGTATCCCAGGCTAATGTTGCAGGATCCAATCTCGATCAGTCACCAGGACCAGTGGTTTTATGTTCTGTGCTTTTGGACTCATGCTGGAGCCCATCCTCAGGGAACTTCTCTGTGTTCTCTGGGCTGCTCTGTGTGTGATGTTTAAATGGTGGCTGTTATGTGTGACTTTTTAGTTGTAGATTGGGTTGCTGATGGCTGTCTATTAAATCATTGGCTGTTGTTTCCTTTGTTGCCAAGCCCCTCCCCTTCTAAGTACTTGATAAGCTGGGGGGAAAATAGCACTCCTGTTGACTGATGAGGAGGCTGTTTCCCAGCTTCAATCACCACCCTGTGGTGATTTTTGTGCCTGCTCATCCAACAATATTAGTAGCTGAAAAATTGAATGTATGTCCTTGTTTATTCAATGTGAGGCTGCCAATGAGTTTGGGTCATCTCATCTGACCACTCACTTGTGTTCTTGCAGACTGTCTGTCCTACGTAGTGCAGGGGATCCAGTAAATTACACTGGAAGTATCTCCCCCCTCCAAGCAATCTTGCAGTGCATAATTTGTCCTTGTATGGTAGCCTCTGGACAGTGTGAATGCCCACTTGCAAATATCGGAAGCTACATTCTACTGCTTCCAAAATGTTTTTGATGTATGGCAAGCTATGAACACACAGAGAATACACAGAGGTTCCCTGAGAATGGGTTCCAGCATAAGTCTGAAAGCTCAGAAGACGAAACCTTTGGTCACGCTGATCAAACCAGATTGGATCCTACAACTTTTAATTTAGTTCTGCTCAAGGGGGAAAAAAATAGTGCAAATACTTTGGGTTGGTGTTTCCTCTTGATTTGCAAGAAGAACTGATCTCATTAGTAGAAGAACTGCCTTATTGCCCCTCTCAGTTCTTTGAATTTCTATTTTATTCAGTTTTAAAAGTGGATTTATGGTTTTACCAAATGGTGAATTCTGACATCTCTACTGTACTATAAAGCAAACCTAGCAAAAGTGACAAAGTGGGAAACGGGTGCATGCTGAAGCACTATTTTTTATATTTTTCAATTAGCCATCTGAAAGTGATTCTAGGCAACAAGCAGTGGAAATGTATTTATGATACATGATAAGCATGAATTTAAGGATTTGTGGAAGGCAACATCTGTTTTTGGTATTAGTTCATCACAGAATAAAAATTCAATAAAAAAATGCTAGTGTTAACAAAATGACAGGTACTATGTCTGAAAATAAATTCCTAAATTTACTTAGAGTAATGTTCCTATGATATTTCTAGACCAGATATCAGCATAACATCATAGTTCATCATATTATGCTGATAAAGGAGCCAACAGCATTCTTTCATCTGAAGATAAAAAGTCTCAAGATCTAATAATTTAACCCTTCTTTTCTCTGTTTGCAGGAATGAATGAATGAACAATAAATGATATAGGAATACTACCTTACAACAGAGTGTTTAAAGTCACTTGTTCAAAGCATGAACTTGGACACTAATTCTAAATTTTCTATGATAATATCATCTCTTTCCAGTGATATTTTGCAATACTAAAATAAAATGTTATTTAATGCACATCATCCAGAATAATTCAAGTGCCTTTTCCAATACAATAGTTCCATTCTGCCATCCTGAAAAATCTGTTTGAAAGTATAATATATGAATATGAAGAATATGAATAAGAATATAAAGAACAGTTGCAGGAATTGAGTATGGGTAGTTTAGAGAAAAGAAGGACTAGAGCAGGGGTGTCAAACTCAATTTCATTGAGAGCCGCATCAGCATTGCGGTTGCCTTCGGGGGCCAGGTGGGTGTGGCCAGGGTGGGTGTGGCCTACTGGATGGGCATGGATGGAGTGGGTGTGGCCTACTGGGTGGGCATGGCCAGCTCTACATCATTCGCGTCAAGGGTGCCTGTGGGGGCCTGGGCAGGAGTGGGACAGATTTGAGGGTCTCTAGCAGAAGGGGGTGGGACCAGGGCAAGCATCAAGGCATGGTCCATTTCTTCATTCCTCACAAAGGGTGACACTTCCCCAGCATGCACCCAGGGGGCGGGGCTGACATAGCAGGGGCTGGTTCCTCACTGTTTCTAGACGGCCTTGTGGAGCTAAGACTGTGTTTCAGCATAGATGGCCACTACAAAATTGTACATTGGCTCCCGGATGGCCTGGGCCAGGGCCAAGGCAATGGGATCCATTACCTCACTGTTTCCAGGATGGCTTCACAGGCCACATAAAACCACTTTGCGAGCCGCATCCAGCCCCGGGCCTTGTGTTTGACATGTCTGGACTAGAGGTGACATGATAGCAATATTCCAATGTTTGAGGGGCTGCCACATAGAAGAGGGGGTCAACTTATTTTCAAAGTACCAAAAGGCAACACAAGAAACAATGGATGGAAACTATTCAAGCAACCTGGAATTAAGGAGAAACTTCCAAAGAATGAGAACAATTAACCAGTGGAATAGTTTGCCTTCAGAAGTTGTTTTATAGTATTTCACGGGAGGAATTTAAGAAGAGATTGGACACCATTTGTCTGAAATGGTATAGTGTCTCCTGCTTGAGCAGGCATTGAATTAGAAGACCTGTGAGATCCCTGCCAACTCTATTATTCTGTATTCTGTAAGTGATACTAGAACACCATGTACTTTCACTGAATTGAACAAATCCCATTGAATTCAGTAAGAGAATAAACCTGCATAGAATCTATTGCTGCCTATCCCTGCCTATGTAACATTTTTGAAAATGTAAAAATATGATAATTGCCAAACAGCATAAGCAGTTAGCCTTAACATTTTTGACTGCTAAAGGATCTGTGTATCTAGCTAAACTTAGGCACCTACATAGTGAGTGAGGAAACATGGTTCATAATGCTGCAAAGCAAGGCTCATCCATTATGTACTTGTCTATGATGTAACAAATAGGAAAGGGTAGGGCTTCTTTCTTGATGTAGTGGTGCTTATTTTGTCATTTTAATGTCATTTCAGCTAAGAACAGATAAGTTAGATTTCAGTAGCTAGATTGTATGTTCCAAAAATGGGGGGAAAATAGTTATTTATTTGTTATGCTTCTAAGAAAATGTTCAGTGCTTTTGTCAATAAAAACATTCTCCCAGATTCAATCCAAGAAGGAATCTAATCCAGCTATGTTTTAAACATTAGACATACTGTATTTTCCTTCTCACTTACTCCCCCTCTCTTACCTCCTCTTTTTTTTGCGGGGGAGTATTCATAATTATTTTGCTCAAGGAAATAATTCCAACTATTTTGCTCAAGCACTATTGGGTAAAACTTCAATTTGCCTTATAAAATGTATTGCTTTAATACAGAGTGTGTATCTCTTTTTTTTCTGGTCAACCCAGTGCTTTAGATTCTTACTTCTATAGCAAACACTCTGATAACATTCTAGCGTCCACCTATGCTAACATTATACTACTGAATAATTGTTGTTTGCTCCATGGAAATAATAGCCTATTTTGTCAGGAAAACAAATAAGATTGCTAAGTTGCATGCTAATATTAGCTAATTGGGCATGATCACTTCCTGGTAACAATGTCTTTTAGATGGACAAATTTAAAGGCGCAAGGTCATCATTGCATCGTCCTTTTTATCAAATTATCTTTGATTGCATTTTCTAAACATGTTACCAAAATGGTAATTCATGCTTTCCTCTCTGAAGATAGTCCAGTTTTCATAAAAATAGTTCTCTTGCTGCCATAATAATGAGGGGGAAAAACTATTTCAATTACTGGAAGGAATACATAACTCCAAGTCTATTTATTTTAATTTATTCAACTGTCTCGATATATTTGTGCACAGAACCTTTATAAAGTATGAATAAATTCACCTTGAAATTGTACCAATTGACTTTGGCTGAGCTAGGCTGTGAGAAGGAATCAGAATCACTTTTTGAAATAAACTCTGACAATGCTGATCACAACAAAGTGGCTACTCATTTATTAAACTGACAGCTCAGCAATTGTTTCAAGCAGAAGAGATGAAGTGGCCTGAGGTGTTAGCTATGGCCGGGGGGTGATAGCTCTGCCTGGGTACTTTTCCTGCTAGTCACATGTTCAGAGGTGTCATCTGATAGTGTGACATTTCCTAAGGCTCCAGCACCTGCCTGGATGTCAAACAGCTGGCATGATCTGAGTTCTGCATCCATTTTATAATGCTATGCCATGACTGACATAAGAGCTTGGAGAACAGACACCAAATTTTGCCCTGATTCTTTGGCTTCCCAGGTTTCCAATCAATACATGAATATAAGGAGAGTACTAGAGGAGATACAGAAGAAAGTGCAGTCATTGCTCTCAGCATGACACATTTCATGTTTAAAATGTGTAAAAGTGCAATGCTTAAAAATTTCCAAGGGGAGAAATGATTTTGAATGCTTTCAGAATGCTGAAGAAAAGAAAGCTTAAAAGTGAAATTTATATTGATCACAGATTTATTATGTCTTAATTAAATACACTGTGTTGCCATATCTTTCTCTCTTGTAAAGCTGTCATTTTCTCAACAACCTTTTTTTTTTTTTTTAGGATTATCAGGAATACAAAGGATAATTGTACGTGTTGTCTGGTGTATCAGTTCATTAATGTCTCAGTCCCTCCCCCAGACTAACTTATGAAAGCAAATAACATGTAAAATATAAAATTTGCTAGTCTAAATTTATCTAAACATCTGAGATCAAATGTTCCACATTAAAATATTGTAAAACAATTTACATGGAGAGGCTGTTGAAACTTCAGATGACTCTCTCTCTCTCTCTCTCTCTCTCTCTCCCCCCCCGTATCCCCCCTCTCTTACATGCGCATGCTCTCTCTCTCTCTCTCTCTCTGTCTCTCTTTCTCTCTCTCTCTCTCTCTCTCACACACACACACACACACACACACGCACCACATTGTCCCATTCACGTCGCTGCTTCTTGGTTTGTTTGTTTTTTTTTGTTTTGTTTTTTGAAGTTGTTACTTTTCATATTATAATCTCTGAATGGTGTGGATTTAGTCACTCTCAAGAATTGCTTCCACTCCTATAAGCCTGTGTAATAATTATGCTATATATTAGCAACTTATTTGGGTACCCTCAATATTTAGATATTCAGTAGGTGGATGTGTAAGAATAGGTCTTATTAACTGTGATGCTCAAACAGCTTTTTTAAAGTACATATTAAAGAGCATGATTGTAAAATTAGATAAGACAATGCTTAGGAGATACTTAGGAGATCTTACCCCAAGACATGGAAATTCAAATCACCTTGTGAGAATATTCAAGAGAATTCCAATGCCAACTTGAGTGATGAAATCCAACATCTCAGAAGGAGACCTTCCAAGCAGTAAAGTGAATCATACAAAAGCAGTCCCTTCCCAATCCTATTCCTAGAACCCAATTAACATACCATATCAGATCCAAAGCAGAGGTCCTAGTCCCAGGTAAACTGTTTCTTAAAAGCCACGAATCTCCTACTCTTGGTACATCAATATAATTACATACAATTATCTTGGGACAGCAAATATCCAAGATAATTATATTATAACCCTAATCCATCCAAATTTTAATTATATACACTAATTCTGCCTATATCTCTACTGCCAAAATCTTAACAAATGTATCAGTATCAGAAATGGTCCTGGTGTTTACTTGCAGCAACTTGAGATCAAGACACCAGAAATTTGGCCCCTTGGATTTAGGAATAAAAGAATGGAGGTAGAAGAAAGGATTGGTATTAATTTGAGGGTCTCCCTTCCCCTGTAACTGCTTGCCAGGCATTTCCTGCCATACCTCCACTATTGAAATTTGTTCATTTTCAACCCTTCACAAAAGCCTTCATGGCACAATCTATAATGAACTGTAGAAATAAATTTGAAAAGCAGGCATTGCAACCAAGACAACAGTCAGATGGGAGGGAAAGTCGAGTCTGAGCAGAAATGTAATTTGAGAAAGCTTATCAGTCTTGATTCTCCCCACTTCTAGAAAAGATAAAAGGAGTGAGAAGGAAGCATTTTACAACTTGCAAGATGTATTCTTTCTCCAGCAGGATGGCTGTAGAATCCACCAGATGGGTTCATGACAGCCTTCCTGCCCGATAGACTAGGTCAAAACTTTGATAACCTCCTCTGGGCGTGACTCCAGTTCTGACTTCACACAGAAAATTTTTCAGCTCTGCAGATAGTCAAAATTTTTGAGGCAAAATTCTCCTTTCTCTGTCAGTTGACACCTTTGTTAGCTGAGTGTGCAAAGGAGGACAATCCCGGTTTGTAGCTCGGAGCTCCGAGCCATCCGTCAGATCCATGATCCCCTGAGAGCTCCCTACGCAACGCGGTGAGCGTATCCTAACAGAGCGCTTAGCGAGAAGGCCCTCCCTTTAGTTCCAATCTCGGAGTCGTTGTCGAGCAGCAGCGGTGCCCCTTTCCCCTCAGCTGAGAAGTGCAAGGTTCCACAGCCCCCAGAACGACCGGCAGACCCACGGATCACCTTTCAGCTGAAAGAGAGATACGGAGGATTTTGGCAAGCAGTAGAGGCTGCTTTTTTCCCCTCAGCTGAGACGAAAAAAACTGCTGATCACCCTTTTAGCAAAATAAGGAGATACGCAGGCTGCAGTTGATCAAAGGAGGCGAGGTCTGGGAGCAGACCACTACCGACGCCTGGGTATTAGAAACAATCAGGCGTGGTCTCACCTTAGAGTTCTACTCTCCCCCACCAAACTGTTTCATCAGGTGTCCCCTCTCCAAGGCAAAATTGATAACCTCGGCCATTGCACACCTCTTGTCAATTCAGGCCATAGAAAGGGTACCAAAGGAGGAGGAGGAAAAAGGATTCTACTCCATCCTCTTTGTGATCCCAAAGACCTCAGGAGGGTGGAGGGCGATACTGGACTTAAAGGGACTGAATTATTATGTAACCTACAGGAGGTTCAAAATGCAGTCCCTAAAGTCCATATTAGCCAGTATCAGGAAGGGAGACCTCCTATCCTCAATAGATCTCACGGAGGCGCACCTACATATTCCCATTCATCCCAAATACCGCAAATTCCTCAGATTTTGCTATGCTCACCTGCATTACCAATACAGGGCCCTACCCTTCGGACTCTCCTCAGCCCCAACGTTATTTACCAATATACTAGCAGTCATAGCGGCCCATCTCAGGATGATGCCAGTGCGCGTACAATTCTATCTAGACGATATTTTAATTCAATCCAGCTCACACAAACAAGCACAATCAGATATTCAAACCACGATACGCACCCTGCAGAATCACGGATTTTCAGTGAATTTCGAAAAAAGCCACATCACTCCCACAAAAGGGCTTCAGCATCTGGGAGCAATAATAGACTCATCCCTGTGCAAGGTATATCTTTCCCAGGAGCGTCGAATCAGCATCAGGAAATTGGTCCATCAGGTTCAAAAAGACAGGAAAATGCCTCTGGCACAGCTATCCAAACTCCTGGGGAAAATGATATCTTGCATGGGCATCGTTCCATGGGCAAGACTCCACTCCAGACAGTTACAGTGGTTCCTCCTCCCTTATCAGGGAAGGAACCTCAGTACCTCCAACAGGAAGGTCACAGTCCCACTTCACACACTGTGGTCCCTGCTTTGGTGGATATCACCCACGAAGCTCAAGGGAAACATATTCATGGAACCGACCCAGATCACCCTCACAACAGATGCGAGTCTATTTGGATGGGGAACCCATCTGGGAACTCATCTAGCTTAGGATCAGTGGAAACACTTGGATCTCGTTCACAACATCAATTGGCTGGAACTTCGGGCCATACACCTGGCCCTCCTTTGATTCTCCCATCTAGTAAAAGGAAAACATGTTCTCGTTTTAACCGACAACGTGGCAGCCAAAGCCCATGTCAACAAGGAGGGAGGAACGCGATCCTGGGAACTGATGCAGGAAGCATCGGCTCTAGGTCTGTGGGCAGAGTCAAATTTGGGTTCCATCAGGGCGGAACACATTTCAGGGGAGGCAAATCTCCAGGCAGACTCCCTGAGCAGAACCAAAGTGGACCATGTGGAATGGCACCTGGATCCGGCTCTATTTGAGGAGATCTCACGGAGGTTTGGTCGACCGCACCTGGACCTATTTGCTACCCTGAAGAACACACAACTACTCAGGTTCTTCTCCAGATTCCTGACACCGGGAACGGAGGGAACGGACGCTCTCCGATGTTGGTGGCCGGCACAACTCCTATACGCCTTCCCACCACTCCCATTGATACCGGCAACCTTACACAAGTTGATCCTAGAAGGTGCAGAAGTAGTCTTGATTGCTCCACATTGGCCACGACGTCTGTGGTTTGCCGACCTTGTGGATCTCTCGATATCACCCCCATGGAGGATTCCCCTGGACCCAATGATCCTCAGTCAGGGCAAACTCCTACACTCAGGCCCTCAGTGGCTACAACTAGCCGCTTGGCACTTGAGCAGCAAAGTTTAGCCAGGCAATCCTACTCACCCGGGGTGATATCGATCATCCAAGCATCAAGGCGTCCTTCGACAAACAGGATCTACGATGCTACATGGAAGGGATTCTGCAAGTGGTGTTCTATACATCACTTGGATCCACTCTCGGTTACTATTCCTAACATCTTAGATTATTTGTTAGAAGGACTAAATAAAGGCCTATCATCCAGCACCATTTGTAGACAGTTAGCGGCCCTCTCAACGGTGCTTTCCTGTGACAATTAAAGTCCCTTGTCTCAACACCAGGCGATTAGCGCCTTTCTAAAGGGAGCAGTCAATACCAGACCACCTGTGGTACATAGATATCCTTCTTGGGATTAGACTAAGATTCTACAAACCTTGACATCACCCCCATTCGAGCCTCTTAATTCATGCTCTCTCCACTACTTATCCTTAAAAGTAGCCTTTCTAGTTGCAATTACTTCAGCTAGAAGGATCTCAGAATTAGCAGCACTCTCAGTCAGGAAAGATCTATGCACTTTCTTCAGGGACAAGGTGGTCCTTAGACCGGACCCCGCGTTCATCCCGAAGGTTAACACCATCTTCCACAGATCTCAGGAACTAATTCTTCCTAATTTCTGTCCAAACCCCACACACAGGTTAGAACATCAGTGGCACAAACTAGACATACGTAGAGCTCTGTGTTACTATGTTAAGCATACTTCTTCCTTCCGTAAGTCGGAAGCACTATTTGTTTCCTTCCAACCATCGACTATGGGGAAGAAAGTTTCATCTTCAACTATAGGTAGGTGGATTAGAGCTTGTATAGCCCAAGCCTATTCCTCTCAGTCAATTCCCGTGCCCCCACACGTTACAGCTCACTCAACACGCAGCGCTGCCACATCGGCCGCGTGGTCTACACAGGCCTCGGTAGAGGAAATTTGTAAGGCCGCAACTTGGTCTTCTCCCTCGGTGTTTGTTAAACATTACCACATAGATTCCTTTGCGGCGGCTAATGCTGCCTTTGGCAGACATGTACTCCAACAGGTTGTCTCTGCTCAGGATCCAGTGGCCTAGACTCTCACTCCCAAGGGGACATGAGGGCTTTGGTATGTCCCATCCGGTGAATTCTACAGTCATCCTGCTGGAGAAGGGGCGTTGTCTTACCTGAACACCTTTTCTCAGCAGGATGATGTAGAATCCACACTCCCCCAAACAGATAGTCTAGGCAGGTGACTAACAAGGAGCTACTATATGGAATTCAACAAATCAACTCTCGTCTCAGTCAAAACTGGAGTCATGCCCAGAGGAGGGGTGTGGCCAAAGTTTTGACCTAGTCTATCGGGCAGGAAGGCTGTCATGAACCCATCTGGTGGATTCTACATCATCCTGCTGAGAAAAGGCATTCAGGTAAGACAATGCCCCGTTTCTGTAACTTTATAATAAAAATAATATTATCATTCATAACTTTAATTTCCTAGTTTGATGCATCCTCAAAGGGTTAACAATATCCAGCATCAAAATTACCATTTACTGTCTCTTCAAATAGGATTATAATAATCAATTCCACATTCAGCATCACAACATATCATCATCTTTAAGATGAATTCACTAGCAGCAATTTGGTAACATCACCCTTATTGGCCTTCTAGAACTCTATTAGCTTACCTACCATAATTCTTCCATAGTATCTCACTATGATGTAATAACCTGATGACATTTCTGCCAATACAACCCCTTCTATCATTAGAGCCGTGTTTCATGATAATATTTACTTTATTCTTGATTCTTTAGCCTGGCGGGCACTGTAATTCACCCCCTTATTCTTACATAAAATGTAAATCACAGCAAAGGCCTTGATTGCCTCCATGTCCCGATAGCAGTGAACAGATGTAAGTGATGTTTTGCAGGGATCCTATTGTTTCTGCTCCCTGACCACCAATAGGTTACCAAGCTTTACGCCAATTGCAGCAAAGCAGGAGAGCTGTAGCCAACAACACTGCTTCTGCCATTCCATGCCCCATTAGATTTACAGTAGTTGCTGCAATTTCATCCCTATGACTGCAGCACCATTATGACACTGGTAGCTTCTGCTTCCATGTGTCCCTTCTGTCCAAAGGTAAAGGAACATAGATTGTATTTCTAAAGTTGTCTCTGCATTGTATTTCAGCTTGGCCATTCTTAGGTCTCATTTAATGTTTTATCCTTTCTTCTTCTTCATGTTCTGTTACACCTTTTTTTTTCCTTCTGTGCACCTATCCTTCCACCTCTGTCTCCATAACTATAACATCTGTTCCTCTTTTTTTCTTTGACCATTACATTTCAATCCTTCAATAACATTGTCCTAAAGGTGCTTTTTCATGAGGCAACTGGACTTTGTTTTTCTTTGAAGATGTTTCACTTCTCATCCAAGAAGTTTCTTCAGCTGTGATTGGATAGTGAAAAATAGAAGGATTTATATTCCTTGAAGACAGCTAGTCATTTGCATTATTTTAGAGAATTGTTGAGGCCACTTGGAGGTTTGTCTGTATCCTCAGTGAGTAGTGCAAATGGGTGTGGAGCCTTCTTGGAACTGCTGAAAGGACTGTATTGTGGAGCTGTGCTTTTTTTTTCACGAGTCAACTGGACTTTCTTGTTTTTCCTTGAAGACATTTTATTTCTCATCCAAGAAGCTTCTTCAGCTCTGATCCCACCATCCAGTCAGATGAGAAGCAAAATGTCTTCAAAGAAAAACAAGAAAGTCCAATTGCCGTGAAAAAGCATATTTGGGATAACTATGACCTGGATGACTGTGAATTTCCATAGACTTTCTGCAGGATGTTTTCTGCCCTATGTCCCTTCACTGTTGAACACAGGTACAGGCTGTGTTGTCTGTATCTCAAACTGAAATGCAAATTGTTCTTGTAGTCTGCATTTTTTTCTGGAAAAAAAAGCACCTTCGGGACAACCATGACCTGGATGGCTGAGAATCTCCATTGACACTTTGATAACATTCTTCTTGTACCTTTGCATTACAGGCCATCTTAAAATCTGTTAGTGCAGCTCATCACCTTCCAAACTATAGCTATCAATAATTCTTCCAATTTTTTTTGAGCTTCCACCTTTAAAAATCTGGAAGAAACCACTGAATCCACAATATCAAAAAAATAAATGAGAACTCCAAGTGATTACCCAACAAAAACAATTCAAACCACTATAAATAACAAAAAATGAGAATAAAAAATAAGCCAGAATGCATTCCCTAGGGCTTTCCAATATGGAGACAAACTTTACTGACTGCAACTGTTGTTAAGTGGGAACACAATCATTTCTATTTATGGTTTTCTGACCTTTTTTCCCCTGTGTTCTGACCATTCTCCCCAGGTATCAATTCAGAATAAGATATAATAAATCAAGGTTTGTAGAAACAATCCATGTTTACTTTGTTTATCTTCAGTATTGACTCTGTTGCTGACTTTTGCAGTAAATGAAGAGTCAACAGACTGTTGCTTAACATCATATACTTTTAAGAGCTATTTCACTGCCACTTTCATCCCTACTGCTATTTTGACATTTGATGTGTTATGTTCTGTTTCTCAATTTATTCCATAACTTGTCTCCAAGTTATGTTTGTTTATAAAATTCATTGGCTATGTTGGGTTCAGTCATAATTGTGAATTGTCATGGATGGTTTGTAATATAAAAGAAACCAGAGGCTCTGGGTACAAGGGACTATGAATTCTAAAGACAATGGACAGCTTTATGTGAACAGGAAAAAGGATACAGTGCCATATGGTGCTGAATCATTCTTCTATTAATTCAATCCTACAATTTTACTAACTCTTCTTATAGCAAAGTCAACAGCTGAATAACATAAAATAATAAAAATTTATTTATTTATTTATAAAATTTATATGCCGCTCAATCCCTAGGGACTCAGTGTGGTGCAGTTGGTGACATGAGGGTTTAAGATGGGAGATTCAGGTTTGAATCCATCCTTGGGCCCATTTTTTTTCTCTCTCTCTCTTTTCTCATCCCACCCCACCCCAATGTAGAAGACAAGGTTACTGTTGTGAGGCTCAAATAATGGAATATCTTCACATAAGTGACCTTGAATTTTTGGTGGAATGATGATACCTTCATTTATCAAGGGCAGTTGAAACACGATATTCTGTCCCAGCCTACGTACATCCTTATTACTTCACAAAGATAACCCCTCTTTGGAAAATAAACCCTTTTTATTTGAGTTACAGACCTGATAATTGTCCTAGAAAACCAAAGCAACAGAACACTTTTCTAATGGTGACCTTGTCCAAAAGCAAAAATGGAGCACGAGTCAAACAGGAAAAAACTCACAGACAAAATAAACAGACCATGTTCTCTTGACTCTGAAGTTCTTTGCAAACGGTTGCCTCCAGCCCTGCCCATACATTCTCTTTTTGTTACACAGCCCCCAAGGCATGGCTTCTCACTGCTTCCTCCTCTTCCCTGGATTTGCCCCATTGCCTCCCTCTGTCTTACTTGTGTGACCTGCCTACATTTACGGGCGTCTCTGAGGTCTTCCAGGTGTGTTTCCTCTGAGTCTGACTCATCTTCCCAGCACAGCTGACTCTCAGCTCGATCATGAGTGTAAGAACCAGCCTCCTCATCAGTCTGTAAGTCCTGCAGCTCATCAGAGCCTTCCTCCAACTCTGATGGCTCTCCAAGCCCCCTCTCCTCCTCCTCTGATTGCCCAGACTCAACTACCGGGATCACAGGTTGGCATGGAATCACAACACATGAAAGAAGCAAAGTATAAAAAATGAGGATTATTTTACACATATGTAAAGATGATCATCATTTCCAAATATGAATTTCCTATTCCATGTGTTTATAAATGTTAAACACTGGATGTACGTATTTATTTCTAAGAATTATTTTTTCAGAAAAGCAAAGTTTGAACACCAACTATAAAGATGTTATTGCAGCATATTACTATATATAAATCTAATTATGAAAGAAACATCAGTAACATTTGGAACCAATGAAAATGAGGACAACATTCTGTTGGATGTGGGCTGGCATTCTGAACAGTAATTTAAAGGCATGGGGTAAAATAACAACAACAAAAATGTCATCAGTATTAGGCATTAGAAGAGAAATGAAGAAAAAAGGCTTTTAATGTAAAATGAGGCGATTGTGGGAAAGAAAACAGTTAAGCAGAAATTTGTCTCCTGGGGTATTCAATGCGGCAGAATGGTGGGAGATTCAGGATTGATAAAAATAAATACTTGTTTACACTGCACATTGTTCAGCTATGGCAATCAGTACCATGAGATGTAGTGATATTTATTAAGTAGGGTGACTTTAAACAGAGATTAGACAAATTCATGGTGAACTGCTTATAATCATAGCATTGGCTCCAGTTTCTAAAACAGTTGAAGTGCTGCTAGATAATAAGAGCACATAGATGTTTTTCTAGTGCCTGTAGGCTCCCCAACAGCATTTAGTGGGACTTTTTGAGACTAGCATGCTGGACTAGATGGGCTTTTGTTCTATCAATAGATAAAGAAGTGTCAGTCACACTTGAATATTTTCTTCAATCAAGAATTCTTAAAGCAGAAGTCCACATAATATTGCACCTTTCATCCTTCTACGGTTTGAAATTGCAAGAGAGAAGAGGTTGAGTTTTTGAAGAATGTTGTTCTGAATGATTACATTTATGGGTGCTCCCTTACTTTGATTCTGCATTTGGCCGGGTTGGAAAGCTTTATTTGAAAGCTAGAATACAGCATTCATGTTTGAGCTCTGAAAAAATCAACCAGGAGGCTCCAAGGAGGCTATAACAATTGTTTGTTTGTTAAGATGAAATTATTACTTTTAGAATTCAAATTCAATTATTAGCCTGGAATGCCCCCTTCAAAAAAAAATGCCTGGTACAGTTGGAAATATAAGTCCACATATCTGTCATGATGTTATGATCTCCCTTTAGCTGTCCTTGAAGGTAGATATAGGAACATTCCCAATCTGGAGAAGCAATGTCCCTATGACTCTGGTTATACAAAAACAACACAGCATGTGTTCCTCCAGTGCCCATACCACCGAGACTTTTGTGCTAGCCTCATTTAACCAATACTGTATAAATATCCAGGGCAAATAGGACAATTTTATGCCTCCTTACTGCCACAACATACAATGTTGCCAGGTTTTGCAAAGATTAAAATCTTTCAGAAGATTAGCTGTGCCCCAGACCAGCCTTAAATATTTGACTTATTAGTTAAGAGGGTTTTGTATTATGATAGATTTAGTTAGCCATATTTTAACTCTTATGTTGTTTTCATATTTACATTATATTTTATTCCTTTTTAGAGTAGTTTAGTTTTTGTTTATATGTACACACATATTGTTTAAAATATTTTTTTTAACTTTGTGAGATAGATATAATCAGGATGATGAGAGATTTTTCCAGAGAAGGCTGCTATGGCAAGGACTTCACATTACATAAAGAGTTAACAGGAATAAAAAGACATAAAGATTGGCACTAGTGGAAAAATGAACAACGGTCCAATCACATTGGCAGAAAATACTCTGACAAAGGAAGAAAGGACTCTTCTTTTCCGTAGCTATATGTGAAACCTTATATCATCAAAAGTGGGGGTGACTATGCATGCCCAGGAGGTCAAAATCTGTATGGATGTATGCATGTATTCTCAATTATCTTTCTGACTAAGAAGCACATTTCTTATGGAATGCTATATAAAGAGTTTCAAAGTAACCTTCACCCTTTTCTTCTTCCTTTTAACATGAGATCTGAAACGCATGCAAGTCTTCAACCATGGAAGACAGAGTAACTCAGAAACTGACCTGTACACTCCTCAGAGGAACTTGTTAGTCTCAAGAGACAACAAATACACGTTCTTTTTTTACTTTTCTCATGCCTGTGATTTTTTTTTTCTCCTTTCACCAAAGTTACTGATCTTATGTCAGGTTTCATTTGGATGGTTTCATAGAGCAGAACGTCAGTTTTACACAACTCTCAGGAATGTCCCCAATCTAGTTTAATTGTCTTTTCCCTGGTGTATAAAATCAAGTGACATTTCTTCTTAGATGTCTTTCCTATTAAAAAAAGAAACGGAGGGTGAATTAATACCTTTTTTTTTTTGCTGAAACTGACATCCCACACATATGCACTAATGAATATCTTTACTATAGAACCATTATCTATCATAATTTTTTTTCATTCAAATGCTGTACATCATTATTGGCATTTTATCATTTGATATAGATGTCATTTTCTCCAGGAACCACCCTTACTTTCTCACTCTTCAGGCTTATACAATTTTTTCATACAAAGCAGTACCCCTATTTAACTTAAAAAGTTCAGTTGTTCTTACCTGATCATTGAGTCACATCCTTAATCAAATCCTATAACAAGAACAATGTTATTTAAATAATAATAATAATAATAATAACAATGCCAAGATGCAAGTCATTTTACTTTACCCATGGGCTTACTTGCTTGATTGCTTGCTTATTTGTTTGTTTGTTTGTCTGTCTGTCTGTCTACCTACCTATCACATAAAGAATACCTGACTCTAACTCACTCTGAGCACTTCATGCAACAAAAGTCAGAACAATAGATAAAGATATGACATATATCCAAAAAAAAAAAAAACTACAAGAAGGACATAAAAATTTTACAAGAGCTTATGATGTTTATTCCTTGATCATGGATGTTTCAGGAATAGCATTTCAGAGGATTTGCCTTGTAATATAGAAGGAACACTTCTGAAATCCAAAGTGAATCCACTCTGCCAGATCTTACTGAATGCACAAAAACAGTTAAGGAGATGTGGTCCCTCAAAAAAACAAGGCAGTAATAACAGGGCATAAATGATATAAAGGGAATGGGAAACAAATTAGATTATGCTTTAGAAAAAAAACTTTTCTTCTGTCATGTTACTAAGGTACTTCACACATGTTTCTGTTCATAATTCATTACATTTTATACTGATCATCATGTGAACCTATCAAAAATTTTAACAGAATGTAGAAAATAGTATATCCTTCCACAAACATTCTTGCTTTTTGAGACAGCCCTACTTTTTATTAGTGAGTTACTTGTAATTGTTTTATTTTTAAAAAATACAGAAAAAAACATTTTTTTTAAAAAAAAACAAGAAAGTAAAGTAAAAGAAAAGTGATGAGAAAAAATAAATGAGAGACAAATAGAAAAAAAGAGAAAGAAAAGACAGAATATAAAAAAGTAACCTCCAATCTTCTTTACAACAGTGATAAATCCAGATGTATTCTTTCTCTAGGGTATAACTTCCTTCTTTCCATGCTCTACTCTTTCTAGTTAACAGTCCCATAAATCAGGGCAAGAGCTGAAGAAGCTTCTTGGATGAGAAGCAAAACATTTTCAAGGAAAAAGCAAAGTCCAGGTGCCTTTTGAAAAAAAGCACTTTTGAGACAACCATGACCTGGATGACTGAGAATCTCCACATGAATCCTATAAATCACTTCCCCCATTTTCAGTAAAAAATATTAAAAATTTCCAGTTGCTAACAAGATAATAGTTTAAAATTAGACTATTCTCTGTTATAACTTGTGTTTTTACTTTGGGTTTGATCTTTTTCTAAATCTCATTATAAGATGTGCTGAACTTCAGACACATAATATAAATATAATATTAGAAAAGATTTTGTTTTCTAATTGCTATTTCACATTTTTGACATTTGATCAAATGGGATACAAGATATTCACGAAATATGTCACTATGTCACATTTTTTAAAAGAAAGCATATAAAAGTATGTAAGGATGACTTAATTGCCAACTAATTATCTTTATTTCATTTTCAAAATGGCACAGCATTTGAATTAGTCATGACCATTTCATTTTTTACATGACTGTCAATTTATAAATATTTGCCTAAGCAAAGACTTCCTCAGTGTGCAAACATTAAGATGTAAAAGATAAATTGACAAGGTTTTCTCAGACAAAAAGTAATGAAAACATATTTAATAAATTATTCATTTGTACCTACTGTGCATGATGATCACTAACAACATAGCGTCTCTCACAAATTCATTTATTTTACCAGTTGTCCCCTGGAAAATGGTACATAAAGGTTAGCGGCTATAATAACAATTGAGCTATGGCATTTCCATAACAGAAAGATGGAGCTTTAAAAATGTCAATTTTATAAATATTTTCTTTTCCAGATAAATTTTGGCCAAGTAATTCTGTAAACCAGTTTAACAGTTCAAAAATTGCATTATCTGTTTTCAAATGACTATATTTAATGTTTATGTAAACAATTCCAAGTGTTTCAATGTTTCACAAATATTTTCTCAGTAGTCTTTATAAATTTTATAGCAAAAGGTACTATTTCCACATTTTAAATTCAAGGATTCATTTAAGGAAGTGGAGCTTAAAATGTTCTGCTAGTAAGAATAAGACTTGAATACAGGTAGTCCTCCACTTATGACTAAAATTGAGAGCAAAATTTCTGTTGTTAAGTGAAGCATTTGTTAAATGAATTTTGTCCCATTTTACAACCTTTCTTGTCACATTTTTTAAGAAATTACTTCAGTTGTTAATTTAGTAACAGGGTTGTTAAGTGAATCTGGCTTCCCAATTGACTTTGCTTGTCAGAAGGTCACAAAGGGGATCACATGACCCCCAGCATTGTAATTGTTATAAATATGAGTCAAAGTGACTGAATTTTGATCACATGACCATGGGAATGCCACAACAGTTGTAAGGGTGAAAAATGGTCATAAGTCACTTTATTCAGTGCTTGCTGTAAGACTACCTGTAGCAGGTAGAAAATAAAAATTGACAGCTTATGTTATCAGTGACTATTTTACATCCTTATTTGCAGTGAATAGTTTAATTATTTATTTCTGCTGTAACAATAATTAATTAACTATATTTGCTGCTTGATTCACAGCAGTTTATATTTAAACTATAGCTTATGATTAGATTGACATTCTAAGGCTGTGCCTAGATTATCTGTACAATATTTCAGCTGGGAATGAGAAGTGAACAAAATTGTAACTCCTCTAAACAAGAAAATAATATTGTAGATTGATATGGATGCAGGCAACACTATTACATATGTTAATATTTAAGCATACCCACCACCACCTTGAAATCAGTTCATAATTTTGTTATGAGCTATTCCAAAATTCCAATTGATGAAATAATTAATGATGAGATAAATGAAGAGAAGGAGGTATCTTCCTCTACATACTGAGTAACTGCAGGTAGAGACAAAAAAAATCCCATTTTATATCAATATTTTTGACATTTATATCATCAAAAAGTAGAACCATACCTTGTCAAAGTATTGGAATTCTTTAAACTCTACTCTTTTTACTATTTGTGTGAAAAGAGAAAAATAGGTTGTAGCTCGTATGCTAGTTGTGGTAGTGTTTTTGTTCTAAATTTCCATTAATTTTAAAATTAAAAACAGTTCATATCACAAGCCATCACAAATGCAGCCTTGTAAAACTATGCAAAGCTCATTTGAAAGTAACTTAAAAGCTGTGGACCTTCAATGCTAGAAGATGTCATTATTTATTTACTTATCTGATTTATATAGCCATTAGGTGTTGTACTAATGGGCATCATAGCATCTCGTTATATTTCATTTTTAAAATGAAAGTCCTTAATTACCATTTAAAAACAAAGAAAAGAAAGGCTACAAATGACAAGTTCTCTTTTTATATATTAACCCTTTTTTTTAAAAAAAGGTTTAGATTTATTAAATTTTGTTTGAAGTTTGCTGTTTGTTTCAGGTAAAGGGATGTAGCAATATCACATAGAATGAAGTTACACCTGCTATGAGAGAAGCTTATTGATCCCTTTCTATGTGTAGGGGATATGCGGTCTAGAGGGGAGGCAAGGAGAGTAAATGATGAGAAATCTCCAGATACGGTCTGATGGTGGAAGGATGTTCCTCTTCCAAGTGAACATCTGAGAATGTGTAGTGCATACAAGATAAATATGTACAGTATGTATTGGAAGATCTAGTGTAAAAAATGGAACAAATTTCACACTGTTTTTGTGCACTGGCATTCTTCTATTCTTGTTTCTTATAAATATATTTTGTCACAGCATGATAAAGAATTGTAATATCAGTTTTGCCTAATTCTATTTTGATCCACATATTACAATCATTTATATTACTGTCAATACAATATGTAGGGTGGATTATACTTTATTTTGGAATCACAAATCTTCCATAAGACAGCTTATTCATAGAAATGCTTACAAGTGTAAGCTACAATGTGAGCAACACTAAATTATTGTATATTTCATTTAAAATGGATTCAGAAAAATACCATCTGGGAAACCTATGATGACACAGAAATAAGGATTGCAAAATAATAATAAAATGCTG
The DNA here is from genome assembly GCF_016545835.1 of Crotalus tigris. NCBI lineage: Eukaryota > Metazoa > Chordata > Lepidosauria > Squamata > Viperidae > Crotalus > Crotalus tigris. The sequence goes on from NW_024097602.1 coordinate 312,229, forward strand.
TTAGATCTTTCACATTAAAATCAGTACCACAATATCAGTATACCAGTTTGGAACATGTAATGATTGTAAAAAATGTGTGTTTTTGTTTGTTTATGTGTATGTGAATATAGCTCTTTCACAAATGGTTAAAATGCAGTTCTTGTTAGTTTTATCCACTCTGTATGGAAATGAGGATTGTAACTAACAATTTAGGGATCATGATGGCTGGGTGTTTAAAGACACTGAGCTTATCAGCTGGAAAGTTTACAGCCTGAGTTTGAGTCTGAGACCTAAGTGCCATATGATGGGGTGAATTCCCACTACTTGGCCCAGCTTGTCCCATCTAGCAGTTCAAAAGTATGCAAATGCAAGTAGATAAATAGGTGCCACTTTGGTGCAAAAGTAACAGTATTCCATGTGGCTTGGTGTACAATCATGCTGGCCACATGACCATGGAAATGTATTCAGACAATGCTGGCTCCCTCAGCTAAGAAGTGGAGATGAGCGCCACCCTCTAGAGTCAGACATAGTTGAAAGGGAAAATTTTACATTTACCTTTACATAACAATTTAGGTGTTATGGTTAATACTGTCTAAAAGATATTGTCCTGAACATGCACCTTAGCTGGAGTGAGGCAGTATATAAATCTTATAAAAGCTAACTAATGTTGGTTCAGCTTAGCTAAGCTACACTAAGCTAACTGAGCTCAACTAGCATTGAATGATAAATTGCCCTGGATTGTTTTATATTTTATTTTCTCTCCCCTATAAATAATAATTTAGTTTCAGGTTTTGCTTCTTAATGAAACATTTCAAATTGTTTCATTGAAACAGAGGCTGCTTATAGTAGAAAGGAGCTCAGTTGTTTATCAAATATTTTATTGATATCTCTATGTTCAACTGTTTTAACATTACAAACTAAAATGCTGAATGCTCTCACACACTAAAATCTAATGGCTGCCATAAAATGGAGTTGCTTAAAAGCTGGTAATTGAATAATTATATGGAACCTTTTTTTACAAAGAATTAACTGAAGTTATTATTTCTTTTAAACATTTTTGAAAAATCTTTAAGAGATCAAGAAGATTAGGTACCTAGAGAGAGGAAGGGAAGGAAGGAAGGAAGGAAGGAAGGAAGGAAGGAAGGAAGGAAGGAAGGAAGGAAGGAAGCTCCTTTCACTTGTTCTCCCTCCTCACTTTTACTATGCTAGTCTTTGTAAAATATGCCAGCCCATATTTGCTTGTTATATGGACAGAGTAGCACTTCTAAATCAAATTGAGAATCTGTGTAGCCAACCTTGACAGCCAACATGCCTAAATACAGCAGAAGGCAGAGCTTACATCCCAAAGCATTACCTCTATCTGTCCATTAATAGGATACTAGTATTTGAGTTAGAGTTATACTTCTAGGGTCTTGAGTAGGACACAAATACATTAAGGACCAAAATGTAGAATCAGCCAATGGCACCTTCTCCAGAATCACAGCAAACTATTTAAGATAATAAAATAAAATCTTGTTGTATGAGAGTGGTTCATACATATCAGCTACAAACATATTGTTAAATGATTTATTTACTTCTAGTTGAAACCCTATATTACCCAAAGATAATATTGCATTGTTTTAACTGAACTCCAAGTCGCTTCAGTTTTTGCCTCAAAATGTTTATGTTTATCAGTCCTACTTTATCAGGAATAGTGGAGAAAATTGATTCATGTTGTAGAGATTAAATGACACATAAGATGTTGGTTGTGGCTTAAGTATGAATAAAATCATGTGACCATAAAGCAGGTGGCTGGCACTGTGACCCTGGAAAGAGACAAATAGCAAAAACCACACTGTTGCCTTTTCATGGTCTGAAAGGAAGTAGCACACAGGCATAATAATATATATCATTGTTTATGATACCTGGTGTTATTATCTAAGGCAGGAATAGAATTCCATTAGTTCTGAGGAATGGGCACCACAATAAGCTTATCAACAAAGTATTAACAAAGAAAGAGGTCAGAGTATGATTTACAGGATTTTCTTTGTCATTCATATGTAACAAATCAAAGCTCTATAACCTGTGACCTTGCTTCATTTGGAGCTATTCTGTGTTTCTTCAACCCAATTGTCAAGCCCCCAAAGGCTTGCCATATGAACGGGGACGGGGGAGCACAGACAACAAACCACCAGCCCGAGAAGCAGCTGAGCAGTACACCGCAACACCCCACGGCCGCACCGGGCTAGCCTCCACCACGCAGACGCCTCCACAAGCTATACGACAGACGCCAACAACACCTGGAATGTTAGCGAACCCGGGAGCACCCGAGGGCCACCTGCTGCCGACAGACCCGGAAATCCATGAGTTTCAACGGCTGCCTGCAAATGGGATAACGGCGGGCAGGCCACCTGGGGACCAGAGGACCATACTCCGGCGGGCGAACCCAGCGTGGGAGAGTGGGGGGTTGTCCCCTAGCAACCAGGACATTCGGCAGGGCGAGTTTAGCGGCGGGCAGCTGACGTGCGGATCGGACGCACGGGCGAAGGGGTGTGGGGGTGGAGCTCCGTCGGGGAAAGGGAATGCACAGGGAAAGGGTGGAGCATTTATTCATCTCGAACGGATGTTGGTTTGGGATCGGGGGTGGGCCCACAGGGTGGAGCACGTCGATATATTGCGTTGGGAGGAAACCACTCCCAGTGCTGACTTTGCCTCACTCGCATAATAAAGTGCTTGTTGGGTGTCAGTGTGTGCCGGTCTTCTTTGTTCCTGCTCTACGGACGACGGCGGATGCACTGATATAAAGTCAGCACTCTTCACTAACTTTTCTCCAGCCTCCAGCTCCCATGTGCGGTGGAAGGCTAAGGTATGGCGGAGGGGACGCAGGGGGCTGCCTTGGTTGAGGGAGAGGTGGCGGCCGATGGGGCTGCGGACGCCGTTCCGGTGCCGGAGCCGGCAGCGGGCCAGCCGGTGGTGCGGCCAAAGTTGCTACTGCCTGCAATTCCGGGACTCGATGTGGGGGAGGCAGGGGCCGCTAAGCCACAGGAGGAGTGGTGGCAAAGCCCGGTGGTGACTGGACTGCAGACTGAACAGCTCCTAACGCCCAAGCCAAAGCTCGGTCATTTGGGGTGGAGGGAGAGACGTGCCACCATAGAGGACGACGAGGACTGGAGCTATTCGACGGCTCTGGGCCAGGAGACCATGGAGATATTGCGCCATCGGTTTGGCGAAGCAAGCTACCAGGGCGCTACCAATATGTGGCAATCGGAAGGGGATGCTGCGGGGCGCACCCCCTCGTCTAGGTTTCGCCTCAGCAGTCCGCGGCTGCGGTTGCCTAATCCCACAGGTGGGCCTGGCGTCATGGGTCTCCCTTCGGGCGGGCCACTGGGTCAGTTGCACCCAACCCAGCCGGGCGGGCCCAGGAATATGGCAAGAGGTCCAGCGAAGACAGGGAGTGTGGAGCAACAGAGCTTTACGGCCGGATATCCTAACATCATGCCAGGCCAACCCCAGGGGCTGTGGGGGCCAGGATATCCATGGGGGGTTCCCCCTATTCCTGTCACGTTTGATGGTAACCCCGACCAACTGGCGATGTTCCTGGGACAGGCCATAAGCCACTTGGATCAGTTTGCACAACTATATGTCTCCCAATGGGCTATGGTCGGCGCCATTACCGCTGCCTTGCGCGGAGAGGCGGCCGCGTGGGCAGCCGACCTGTACAGTGACCATGCCCGGGAGCTGGGGAGTGCGGGGCTATTTTTGGACGCCCTGCATGGGAGGTTTGAGGATCCTACCCAGGCACAGAGGGCCGAGGCAGACCTGCTAGCGCTCCAGCAAGGGAAACGCCTGGCCATCAAGTACGTGCGGGAGTTCCGGAGGTTAGCCGGCCGGTTGCAGTATACATGGCCGGAACGGATGTTGGTACATCAATTTAGGGCAGGCCTAGACCACGACCTACGGCAAGCCTGCGTATACCGGGGTGTGCCCAACAGACTGAGAGGTTCAGGGTGGTGGTCGAACTTGAGGCAGGCCTTAAAGAGGTATATCGAGGGATCGGGGACGTCCCGCGGCCGCAGCGTCCCGGAGATAGGCCCCACGAGGGATGCCAGGACCAGCAGCGGGCAACGCCAAAACCACCCGGGGCGTCAGGAGGAGCCGGCTTTCGGTGTTTCCGCTGCGACCAGCTGGGCCACCGAGCAGCCGACTGTCCAGCGCCCAGCCCCCGTAAGGGCGCAACAATTGGTAGAGCCACACCCATGAAGAAAGCCACAGAAAGCTCGAGGGCTGTTACTCAGCAGCCAACCCCAGGGCTGAGAAGAGGGTCTCCGGCCACGTCAGAGTCTACGGCCGTGGCACACTACCAGATGGGGGACGAGGAGGACAGACCTGACAACGGATCGGCCGATCCAATGGTGAGTGACCCCATTAGCCCATTCGTCCTCCCTATAGTCCTCACGAGCCCGGTGACAGGCGTACAGAAGGCGTGTCAGGCCCTGATTGACACCGGGTGCACGCGATGTCTGATGAGTAGAAAGGTAGCGGGGGATAGTGGGTTCCGGATATATCCATTGCCACAACCAATACAGTTCGAACAAGTGGATGGGTCATTGTTGGGAGGAGTCCCCGCGACCCATGTGACAGAAAGGGTATGCATGGACCTAGGGGATCATTGGGAGGTGTTACGGTTCATAGTGGTGCCCATTATGACGGAAACTGTCATATTGGGGTTGTCCTGGTTGGACAAATGGACCCCAACTATATGGTGGGAAGGGGGGTACCGTAAAGTGCGTCTTGGGATGGGTCCAATACCAGCGACTGATGGTAATGGTGGTCAGGTCCCTGAGGTCCCGGAGCAACGGCACAACTCCAGGAGGGGGTGGGGGAAGTGTCTTACCCCGAGGAGTACAGGGATTTAGCGACTGTCTTCAGCGAGGAGGAGTGTAATCACCTGCCCCCTCACCGGTCGACGGATTGAGCTATAGAGCTATTGCCGGGGGTGAAGCTTCCGAAACCCCGGATGTACGCTATGACCTCGCCGGAGGTGCAGGAACTCCGTAGATACATTGACCAAAATTTGGCGCGAGGGTTCATCCAGCCTGCTAGGTCCCGGATAGCGGCTCCCGTGCTTTTCAAAGAAAAGAAAGATGGTTCATTGCGCTTATGTGTCGACTTCCGGGGGTTGAACGCAGTATGCGTCGAGCATGTATACCTCCTCCCCCTTATGAAGGACTTGTTGGCACATTTGGGGATGGGCCGCATATTTATCAAATTGGACCTACGGGAGGCGTACTATAGGGTACGACGAGTGGAAAACGGCGACGAGTGGAAAACGGCGACGAGTGGAAAACGGCGTTTAACTGTCCGTTGGGTAGTTTCCAGTTTCACCTCATGCCGTTCGGGTTACAAGGGGCCCCTGCGGTGTTCATGCAGTTAATCAATCAGGTGTTGCATGAACACCTATACCGCGGGGTACTTGTGTACCTAGATGATATTCTAATATACACCGCAACAAGGGAGGAGCATGTCAGTCTGGTGAGGCAGGTGCTGCAGAAACTGCTGGAGGCCCAGCTTTATGTGAAATTATCTAAGTGCGAGTTCCACCGGGAGCGACTGGATTATCTGGGCTATCGTATCTCGGGGAGTGGGGTGGAAATGGATCCGAGCAAGGTGCAAGCAGTCCAGGAATGGCAAGCGCCCCAGACTAGACGTCAGCTGCAAAGTTTTATCGGATTCGCGAATTTTTACCGCCAGTTCATTCCATCGTTTGCCACCGTGGTGCATCCCCTAACGGAACTGCTGCGGATGAAACACCTTATGGGGAGGCCTCGCCCAAGCCAACGGCTAGAGTGGACCATGAGTTGTCAAAAAGCGTTTGAGTCATTAAAAACGTTATTCGCTAAAGAGCCCGTGTTACGCCACCCAGACCAGAGTTCCCCCTTTGTGGTACAAGTGGACGCAAGCGATGTGGCAGTGGGGGCGGTGCTGTTGCAGAAGAACAATGGGGGAGCGTTGCAGCCATGTGCCTATACTTCGCGTAAATTCACGACGGCCGAACGTAGCTGGACCGTCTGGGAGAAGGAGGCCTTCGCGATCCGATGGGCTCTGGCAACATGGCGGCATTTATTAGAAGGGGCCAAGCTGCCTTTTGAGGTGTGGACAGACCATAAGAACTTGGAGGCACTACAGACCCCGAGGCGCTTAGCCCCCAAACATGTCCGATGGGCCCAATATTTCAACCGGTTTAAGTTCACACTGAGGTATGTGCCGGGGGGGAAAGACTTTCTGGCTGACGCATTGTCGCGGATGCCGCAGTACCGTAGCAAACGGGAGGAGGTCATACAGGCACTAATGCCTCCTTCTCGGCATGAGACCGCTAAGACTGTAAGTCACAGGTCTCAGGTAAGTGAACTAGAGGCCATTAAGACTGCCTTGCTGACGGATACATGGGCGAATGAGCATTCAGGGTGGTTGACTACTCAGGACGGTGTGGCATGGAAAGGTGATAGGATATATGTGCCCGAGAGCCTACGCCTATCCGTTCTTCGAAAGTGTCATGACGCTAAACAAGCGGGCCATTTTGGGTATTTAAAGACCCTACATTTATTACGACGGCAATTCTGGTGGCCTAAACTGAAAGTAGACGTGGAACGGTATGTCAAAGGGTGCCACGTGTGCGCCAGTGCAAAGCCCCGGGTAGGGAAGCCCATGGGATTATTACAACCAGTGGCCGATCCATCCCGGCCATGGGAGGAGATCGCCATGGATTTTGTTGTAGAACTACCCGACAACCGGGGCTACAACGTGATATGGACCGTGATAGATCTATTCTCCAAACAGGCGCATTTTATCCCATGCAGAGGCCTGCCATCAGCGCGATGTTTGTCACGGTTATTTATTTAACACATCTATCGGCTCCACGGCATGCCCAGGAGAATTATATCAGATAGAGGGGTGCAGTTCACCGCGAAGTTTTGGAGGGAGTTCATTCGTTCACTAGGGTCATCCCAAGCGTTGAGTTCAGCGTATCATCCTAGCACCAACGGGGCGGCAGAAAGGGCAAACGCCATGGTGGAAAGATACCTCCGGAGTTATGTGTCATTCCAGCAAACGGACTGGGTTGACCTCTTGCCGTTTGCTGAGGTGGCATATAATAACACCGTCCACAACAGTACGGGGTATACCCCGTTCAAAATAGTGTATGGTATGGAGTTTATGGTATGGAGTTTAACCCCATCCCCGAATTGTCACCAGAGGTGGCTAGTGGCCAGACTCCTCAAACATGGTACACCAAGATCACAGGGTTGTGGGACCAGGTGAAGGTAGCACGAAGAAAGGCCGAGGCAGCTGCCAAACTCCAAGCTGACAAGAAGAGGGCAGAGCATAAACCATTTAAGGTGGGAGACTGGGTGTATTTGGCCACTAAATATCTACGCTTGCAAGTGCCGTGCAAGAAGCTGGGTCCGAAATATGTGGGTCCCTTCCAGATTCTCAGGGTGGTCAACCCAGTTACTGTTCAATTACGATTACCCGCCTCTCTAGGCAGGGTCCATCCCGTGTTCCACAGCAGCCTGCTCAAACCCTCACATAGAAGTCCCTACGCTGACGGGGTACCAGGACCGATCTCGGGGTCCCATTATGAGGTGCAGGAGGTCCTAGACTCACGAAAGCGGTATGGTAAAACCCAATACCTCCTTCGGTGGAAAGGATACCCGCTATCAGACGCAACCTGGGTGGGAGAGGAGGATATAAACGCACCTAACATAATCCGAACGTTCCACCGTAAGTGTCCGGGAAAGCCAGGGCAGAACAGATGTAACACTGTGTATTCAATCCCTTCCCTTTCCTTTCCAGGGGGACACGTGGTAGAGGGGGCCGCATGTCAAGCCCCCAAAGGCTTGCCATATGAACGGGGACGGGGGAGCACAGACAACAACCCACCAGTCCGAGAAGCAGCTGAGCAGTACACTGCCACACCCCACGGCCGCACCGGGCGAGCCTCCACCGCGCAGATGCCTCCACAAGCTATATGACAGACGCCAACAACACCTGGAATGTTAGCGAACCTGGGAGCACCCGAGGGCCACCTGCTGCCGACAGACCCGGAAATCCATGAGTTTCAACGGCTGCCTGCAAATGGGATAACAGCGGGCGGGCCACCTGGGGACCAGAGGACCATACTCCGGCAGGCGAACCCAGCGTGGGAGAGTGGGGGTTGTCCCCTAGCAACCAGGACGTTCGGCAGGGCGAGTTTAGCGGCGGGCAGCTGACGCGCGGATCGGATGCACGGGCGAAGGGGTGTGGGGGCAGAGCTCCGTCGGGGAAAGGGAGAGCACAGGGAAAGGGTGGAGCATTTATTCATCTCGAACGGATGTTGGTTTGGGATCGGGGGCGGGCCCACAGGGTGGAGCACGTCGATATATTGCGTTGGGAGGAAACCACTCCCAGTGCTGACTTTGCCTCACTCACATAATAAAGTGCTTGTTGGGTGTCAGTGTGTGCCGGTCTTCTTTGTTCCTGCTCTACGGACGACGGCGGATGCACTGATACCAATGATCAATGTAATTCTCCACATTGATAAAAAAATACTTTGTTTCATATATCTCCAATTACTTGTCTTCCTTATTAAAGACAGCATCTTTCCCACAACAATGTTTTAGTGTGATGTTTCTAATTTTCCCTTTTGAACCATAATATAAAGCAAAATATTATAGAAAACATATATGAAGTTGCTTCTGAAAGTATAGTGTCTCAGAGGTTAAGACACTGCACTTGTTGGCTGGAAAGCCAATAGATTTGAGGCCCAAGTGCCATGCGATGGGGTGAGCTCCTGTCAAACCTAACAGTTTGAAAGCATATAAATGTGAGTAGATAAATAGATACCAGTTCAGTGGGAAGATTACAGTGCTTTGTAATGTCATGCTGGCCACAGGACATCTTAGAACAATGCTGGCTCAATGGCCACAAAATGGAGATGAATTCCACTCCCCTAGTCAGCAATGATTAGTAAAGTAAAATCTGCAGGGAATCATTTACCTTTACCTTTCTGAAGCTTAAAAAAGAAAGAACAAAAGAAAAGAAAATCTAAAACTTATCAGATAATGGAATGTTGATCAGCAAAATGACAAACGTCAATTAGCTCTAATTCTAGTTCTCAGTAGTCAAACAAAATATTTGAACATTGTCTTGCTTGGCCAATAAGGGAAGGGAAACTTTATTATTTTTTTTATTGAAAATTTTTAAAAACTTTTACAAAGACAGAAAAAAAACAATAACAACAACAACAACAACAAAACAAAACAATACAACCCTCCCCCAACCCCTCCCAAACCCCCTCTCCCTCCCCCCCCCCGGAGCTTCCCAGAGCAGAATATAGGCTTAATTAAAAGAAATTAACAAAATTATAAGATAATTAAGAATAAAATATATATGAAAAAAGAATTATAAACCTTAAAAAAAGTATTTAAAAAAAAGCAAAGAAAAGAAAAAGTAGAGTTTTTATACAAGTTATAAAAAAGCTAAATGATATTTTTTCATATCCAATTTAAATTGTATAAAATTTATCCATTTTTCCCATACAGCAAAAAATTTCTCTTGCGTTTGCTCTTTTAAGAAAGCCGAAATCTTTGCCATTTCCGCCAAGTAAGATACTTTAAAAAACCACTCTTGCAAAGTAGGCAAAGATTCCTTCTTCCAGTATTGACCTACTAACAGCCTTGCGGCTGTAATCAAATTCAACATCAATATAACCTCCTTAGCATCACAATCAGTAACAATACCAAGCAAAAACAATTGTGGAGTAAATTTTACCCTCTTTCTAAAAATTCTCTGAATGTTCCACCATATCTTAATCCAAAAAGCTTTTATATTTTTACACGACCACCAAATATGATAATAAGTGGCATCCAGGCAGCCACATCTCCAACATTTAGGCTGTAAGTCAGGATACATGAGAGACATCTTTTGTGGATCAAGGTGCCATCTGTAAAACATTTTGTAAAAATTCTCCCTTAAATTCTGGGCTTGTGTAAACTTAACATTTCTCACTCAGATAGTTTCCCAGGTATCCAGTAGAACTGGTTCACCAAAATTCTGCGCCCATTTAATCATACAGTCTTTAATTAAGAAACTTTATTGTGATATTGAAATGACATGGCCATTAGAGTTTGGATTTCTAATCAAATGGAAAGCTCATCCAAGCTCAGGAGAGGATGTGACTGGGGGGGGGGGGTAGATAAAGTCACCATAAAATGTGTAACACTATTAACATGAGCATCCCAAAACAGAGCTCGATGTACAATGATGTCAGCTTTTTTATAAAACACTCTGATCCACAGTCTTTTCAATTATTAGAGAACAGGAAAAATAAAACCATTTTTAATTGAAATCTCCCTTTCTGTTTAAGACCACAGCACCCTCCACTCTAAATATAACTAGTGATCTCTGGATCAGATCAGATTAGTTTACATCATTAATTTCAAAACTTGGCTAGCAGGATATTTGTGAGAGGTCAGCTAGTATTTTCTCTGTGTTTTCAGAGATTTTATTTCTCTGCATTTGGAGATTCCATTTAGCTCCTAGTCTTTGATAGAACAACCATCCATGGATAAAAAGAGTAAAAGTGGCTAATTGCAACTTCTATGAGCTCCCCCTCAAACAAATAACTGTATGTGTTATTTAAGATCAGAAATATAAGGGAAAAAAATGGTGTGGCTCATATAGAAATTATCATATATTATATATATTGGGGGACGGTTAGAGAAGTGCCATTCCACTTCCTCAAATTCTTGCTATTTTGTTCTTTTCATCCACTTTCTCTTCTGAAACATTTGCTGCTTTTAAGACCAGGGACCAAGAGCATAAGTGAAAAAGAGTAGAGGGCAAAGTCTAAAGCAAAGCTAAAGAGGAAAGCAGAAACATAAGACATTGGGACTTAGTTAAATGTTGTTGCTGGAGTTCCACTAAAACAAGAAATCTGCTGATATTTCTATCTACCAGGAGAAGTCAATGGCCACCCCATGTATAATCTGGAAAGATCTTTGCTCTTCTTCACCTCTTGGAATACCAGCAGATATGAAAGTAGAACCTGTTTTGCTTTTTGTTTTGTTTTTTGTTTTGTTTTTTTTTTTTTTTTCTGTGAGCCAGTCAACTGTTTCAAGTGTCAGTCTCTTTATCTGTTTAATATCATTTATCATATATTCCTCTTTAAGATTTTTCTTCAAAAATATTCTTTTGGAAAACTTTGACTTGCTAGAATTGAATATTATCTGCTTGTTGAGAAATATAGAGGATCAGGACGAGAAGTCAAGGAAATATATATGCTTTGGTTTTCTCTGAATTTGTTGACTAAATTTTCCCAATACTTTTTTTGTTGAAAAGATGAATTTTAAATATCATTGTTTCTCTTTAATATTTTGAAGAAGGAATGCTTTGTTATTGAGAAGATGGTGGGGAACAGAGGTGCTAATAAAAAAACGCAGATGTTGAAAGAGACGGCACCTTTTTGATGGAAAAATTGCAAGTGTTCATAGCAATTATTCCAAAAAGGAAAACATTTTGGAGGGTGGGGGAAGAGGAGACAACAAGCTGAGCAAAACACGGTCAAATAAATATAGCACAGCTGAAGCCTTTAGGAGGCTGAAGGCCTAGAAAGGTCAATTAAGTGACAAACCTGACAGCCTGTGTTCCATTCCCTTTCCACATTTAGGAAAACATCGTCATATCCCTCAGAAACTATGCAAGTTCTATCCTGGCTCATTTTTCTGACATTTTGGCCCCAATCATTTGCCCTGTCAACTTTTTAAGCCTCCTCAGCCAGCAGCTTCAGTCAGAGGAGTCAGCAGTTCAACAACACTATCAGCAATGTGAGTAAGGTCAAGCCAAGAGGACAGCAAATGATTGCCAAACTTTTATTTTCTCCAATTCCTTAATCCTAGCTTTTCTGTCAACATTATTGTGTTTTGAAAGGAGGATTACAGAGACATATAGCCCACCATAAAAAGAAAACATTCTTCCCCCAGTTTAACTGCTGTCTCGTGTCACGTACCAAATTTCCCACATGGTTTCTTATTTACAAACAAGATTTATACTCTTTATACTTCAATAATAAAAATAAGAGGCTCTGAAAGATCAGGTTCCAAATAACATGAAAGCAGATTGATGATTGATTTCTTGCTTGCTTGGTTATTCTAAATTTATATAGCCACCTATCACGTATATAATGACTGCTGTAAATTTGTCTGTTTTTTCCTGAAACAATAGTGCTCTCTTCTCTGTTTTGATGCAGAGGACAAGCAGCTGCTGAGTTGTCCAGATCTTCTGATTTCAAAACTGAAATGAAATGAACCTGGCTTGAATGGGTGGTTCTCATAATTATAATACTAAATACATTTGTATATTATACATCTCCAGTGCTGAGAATCAGCAGCCAATCAGTATTTTTTCTTCCTGATCAATTGATGAACAAAGATGTTTCAATTTCTGTGCTCTGCTACAGGAAATAAGTACCTTGTGCTTCAAATAAATGCATATGCAGTATATCCCCAACCCCCGATCTGTGGATCAGTACAAGACCGTGGCATGCCAGCAACCAGGCCGCACAAACAAACAAAGCCCCATCTGCGAGATGCAGGCAGCACACAAAACCATACCCCCTCTGGCCCAGGGAAAAATCTCTTTCCATGGAACCGCTCCCTGGTGCCCAAAAGGTTGGGGACCTCTGGGTTAAGCATTGTCTATAAGCCCAACTCATCTCATGGGGTTGTTGGCATGGGGAAAAATCAGAGGAAGAAGTAGTATTGTTATCTTAACAGTCTTGAGTTGTATATGAAGAAAAGAGAGAGAGGGAAAATATCTCTCTCTCTCTCTCTCTCTCTCTCTCTCTCTCTCTCTCTCTCTCTCTCTCTCTCTCTCTCTCTCTCTCTCTCTCTCTCTTTCTCTCTTCCATCATCTATCATTTATCCTTTCCTCCCTGAAAGAAATATAAATAAAAAGTAAAGTGAACATCTGCCATCTCTCCACCTGCTCGGTTGTAGCATATACAGTATCTTGGGTGAGAGTTGTGTACTTTGGTCACTTTGCCTAGTACTAACAACTAGTTTTTATGAAAGTGAAGCAGCAGTGAGGGAACTGGGAATAGTCTTCATGAACGGGTTCCATTTTTCTGCATCTGGCCCATTTCATAGAAATTTAAGAAAAGTGGTGCAGATGTGAAATACACAATAATTGATTAGTATTTACAAGAAAAACTTGCAAGTCCAATAGTGGGAAAATTGAAGTAACCAGAATAAAAAGAATTCTCTGTGACATACGTATTGTGAAGGCAGATTGGAACCAATGAGAGCTTCTTCCTCCTGAGATGAAAGCAGTTTCATTTCTTCTGTTCTTCTGAACGTCTGAAGGTCCCTTAAGAGCTGATTATGCCAACAGGCCTCCCAGAGGACAGGTGGACTAGTGAGATGGCTTTATTATTACTAACATCCTCTGCTATTTCTTTGCTCTGGGTCCATTTTTATAGTGTTCTTTATGGTTTTAACACTTTTTAATAATAAGGGTAATACTTTTTAGATACTGTATTTATTTACTGCTTAGCTTTGCAGTACATTGCCCAGATCTGCTTCTTTGGTGAGGTGGACAGCTATATAAATTGGGCAAATAAATAAAATAAAAATTAATTTGTTAATACCCATTAAGGACCCAAAATAATTATCTTGGATTTATGTGTTGAAAGATAACCATACAGGGCATGGTACATTTTACAGAAGCCAGTTAAACATATTTGATGCAAACTTTTATCTTCCTAGAAATTAAGAAGTTAATGGCAATGCTTGTACTTTACTTCATATTAAAACTATTACAGACCCACATACTCAAAAGATAATCAAAAGCAATGTGTTGTGTACTGAATTACTATTAAGTAGTTTTCGCCTTGGGCAAATTATAAATGTGGTGGTTTTTATACAGAAAGAGTTTTTCCCCATGAATCTGTGTGCCAGGTGAATAAACCAAACATTTGTAAAGCAATACATGTTTTATCAGCCATGCATCACAGCTTCTTGTTGTCAGCAACTTAGTTTTTGAACCAGCAAAGTAATTTCTAGCTGACATGCAAATTAAAAAAATGAGTTTGAGATGTAATTAGAGATATAAAGTTTACGAGTATAATGCAAAATAATTTGATCTGCTTTATTTATTATTTAAGCAGCTTAGCAGAGCTTGGTATTTGAAAAACAATTAAAAAACTCTTGCTATGAATAAATACTAGTAATCAAAGATTACTAGTAAAGCAAAGGTCTCCAACTTTTTCAGTTGGAGGACCAGAGGGAAAGAGAAGGGGAAGCATTTTACAAGCTTACAAATGGGGCAGCGCTAGCACCTGTGTGACACTCACTAGCACTGCCCCATTTTTGCCATGCAGTGCCCTGTTTTCACTGTGAAACACTGTTTTGCCATGGCAATGGTGCTATAGTGAGTGTGTATATTTGCCAGCCTGTTCCACGGCCCGGTGGCCAGTAGGCCACGGCCAGATAGTGGGCCATGGCCCACAGGTTGGGGACCCCTGATGTAAAGAATATATTGTAAGTACTTAGATATAATGTGAAAATGAGTAGGTTAGTCAGTCTTAGGTTCTATAGCATTTAAGTTGCAGCCAGAAATACAGCAAGCATAGAACTGCAGCAACAAAAAATGAGTCAGGATTATGGTCATTCAGAACGTTATGAGGGAATTGCTTCAAATCAGTAGAACATACAAAATTATCAAGTTTTAAAGCCCATCTTGTTCCTGTTAAGTGAAATGTTACAACATCTAGATATTCTTCCCTCTTGTCTCCCATTTTCAGAACTTCACCATCATCACTTTTATCTAGACTTCTCTGCCAATATTTATATTATTGTATTTTTATATATGATTGATTGTTTGATTGATGGATCAATAGCATTTCTATGGCCACCCAATTCAGACAACAATACTCCAGGTAATCAATCAATCAATCAATCTATCTATAATCAGGCAACAAATAGAAAAGGACACATACCATTAAAAATCAACTAACCTGATAAAACAGACTCAGAACTAAATTATACTATAACTTATTAAATTACACTAATGGGAAATCCTGAAATACCAGGTTGACAGATCATCATAAAGAAAATGTGTTCAATTTATTTATAGTTGCTTAGAATTAACAATCACTTGATGGCACATAACCAATCAGTCTTTAAATTAAGAACTCTATTAATCCTGTTTCAAAGACCCACAGAAAGAATCAGGTCTTAACTGACTTCCTAAAGGCCTATGGAGTCATTATCAACTGCATGTTGGGATGAAGATTATTTCAAATGGCAGAGGCCCCATTGAGAAGGCATGATGGCATTATTTTAATGAGTGGAGTGTGTTATCCCTATTGGATCATGTGGGATAAGTATATTTCCTTGGGAGTAGTTGATCCCACAAATAAGCTTCTCTAATGTCGTGTAGGTAGCAACCCGCATGATGAATTACACTTGGAAGCCTATTGGGGGTCATTGCAGCTCACAGAATTGAGGTGATATGTTAGCATAAAAAAGACACATGTACCTATTCATACCACTCTATTCTGAACAAACTAAAAAATTCTGATGGGTGGACTTCAAATGCAGACACTTGATAATTAAGTGTCATGATTAAGTGTCAGCCAAGGCACTACCCAGTAGGCATAGTTGATGCAAAAGTTGTACAAAATCATGTTTAAATCAGGCCTCTACTTTGCCTTCTTCTTTCCTTCTGGTCTTTTATTTAAAGTCTTCTAAGGCCTAACTCTTGAACCAAATTTTCAATATGCTGCAAAATTCTATTCTTCCAGTTTGAATATCTCAGTTTTTGTTTTGCTGCCTCAAATTTATTACTTGCACTTTATCCCATATTGTTTATTTTAGAAGACATTTAATGGCAAAACAGTGTCTTCTTTTGTTTGTGAGACAATGTGCCAAGAAGATTAGCTTTTATTCCAAACATTTAAATTTAGAAGCATTCTGAATCTTGGCTCTAATCACTCTTTCAGTTATGTCATTTGGAACATGACAAGAGCTTGTGAACCCAACTACGTTCGATTCTTTCTGTGAGTATGTTGTCTATTAATCTGCACAGAGCTAATCTGGTAAAAAAACAACAACACACCAATCATGCAATTTCTATGCTTTTATTAGGAAGGAATATTTCCTCCAAATGTTAGATATCAGAAACTCTTGGAAGCTAAACCATGATCTGACTAATACTGTCATAAAATGGGAAATAGTAAGCACCATGGTGGTACTCAGACTGAACTAATTATGATTGAGTTGAAATTTCTGAAAGGATTCTGAACTAGCAATTTTCTCCCCAATCTCAGTAGTTACCTCCATATAGAATCAAATGAGGTGTGCATGTGTGGGAAATTAGTAATTCTTCTGCACAATAGTAAACAAATGGTCAAAATTTTCAACAGACATTTATATTTTCTTTAATACTATCAGGACAATGTCATATGCTGGAAGTATGTTGAAGATGAAAAATAAAACAAAATTCTAACTGCTGAGCCGAAGTGGCGCAGCAGTTAGAGTGCAGTACTGCAGGCCACTTTAGCTGACTGTGTTCAGCAGGTCAGCGGTTCAAATCTCACCGGCTCATGGTTAACTCAGCCTTCCATCCTTCCGGGGTAGGTAAAATGAGGATCCAGATTGTTGGGGGCAATGTATATATATATATATATATATATATATATATATATATATATATATATATATACACATTGTTTACTGGTGTACACCGCTTAGAGAGTGCTTGCACTTAAAAGCGGTATATAAGTCTCATAAATAAATAAATGCTCAAGATTCCCAGAAATTCAAGTTGGTGTCCATTGTAATAAATGACAATTCTATGCAAGAAATAAATACCAGCTACTAAATAGATTTTCAGCAGATTTTATTTTTCTGAAACATGAGAAAAGTAAAACATGTGCATTTCAAGAACTGTGGCCATCTCTTATGAACATTAATAACCAGAGTTGGCATCAAGCTGTCATCTCCCTTAATCTGCCGATAACAGTGATAAATCAAGTTAAGTGCAATTGACACTTTCTGCCACAGTTGCCAAGCTGTAGTAGATGGGCAACTTTCAACTTAGGAATTGGCTATTGATCTTTAAACATGAAATAATTTATTGTTTTCTAGAGATCGCATATTATTACTGTACTACTGTGAATATATACTTCTTGTCCATGCTAAGCAACTGCTTACAATGCTTAAAGCAGCTGGACTCACATCTTGAAGCATTAGTTTAGGGCAGACATTGGAAAATTGTTACATTAAGCAACATTTCCATTTTTTCTGTTCCTCTAGTACTGTTCTCTGTTGAATTAACAAATATCCAGAACCGAAGTTTTTAAGAATAAAATATCAAAACAATAGTAATAATAAAAATGTTGACATACTTACTAGTTTTTTATCTTTTTTTTAACCAAATTGCATTACTATAATGGGGTAAAAATCAACATGAAGAGTGCCTGTCCTAAAATAATTTAAACCATAGCAACATGTACCAGGATTTGTTTGTATGTCTTTACTTTATTACAGGTCTAATCAGAACTAATATGTAAGAATTTTATTTACACATTCAAAGATGTTCAGGCCAGAACTAATATGTAAGAATTTTATTTACATATTCACCAAACAGTGAGGATTATTATATATGCTCATCCAAATTTAAAGATTTGAGGCTGCATCTGAAAACTATGGAGACTGGGAGCTGTGGGAATATGCCAAACTTATCCTTTTTTTTACACATTTCTTATCAAATATCTCAAAAGGGCTTGTAGTTATATATGATATGAATTTTGGGTGCAGTCTTACATAAGATGTGTTCATATGTGTGACAGAAAGAATGAATCAGCCAAGCTCTGTCCATCACCAGCTTGTGACTCTTGGGAAATTAGTCACAAAGAATGATCCTCTGAAGCAGAATAAGATCCCCAGACCCCAGCAATTTTATCTTCTGCTAAAAGGAACCACAGTCTCTGCTAACTATGCAAGCACCGTAATTCAGGAAAACTATGCGACAGTTGTGGTTCAAAAAATTCAGCGGCTATTGAGAAATAAAATGAGGAATCAGTTGGTGAAATAAACTATTTCTGGTTTTAAGTGGCATATGCATGAGCAAAGTCTTGACTGCAGAACAGCTTGCCAGTTGTCCCTATGGTAAAGCTATATGGTTCATGTGTTCTTTTATGAAACCATGTATAGAACATCCCCAAATAAATGTTCTTTAGAATATTGTAAAGGCTACAATATTACACTTTAACAATTAAAAACATGGTTTGTGTTTAAATATTCTGTGAAACCTGACATTTTGCTACCTTTCCCCATCACATCGTATCTGGAACCCATAATTTCAACCTTGTGAGAAAGAGGTTGAACCTCTTTCTGAACAATGTCTATGGAGATTCTCAGTCATCCAGGTCATGGTTGTTCCAAAGGTGCTTTTTCAAAAGACAGCTGGATTTTCTTTGTTTTTCCCTGAAGATGTTTTGCTTCTCATCCAAGAAGCTTCTTCAGTTCTGAATGCAATCAAAACTGAAGAAGCTTCTTGGATGAGAAGCAAAACATCTTCAAGGAAAAAGAAAGTCCAGTTGCCTTTTGAAAAAGCACCTTTGGGACTTTTTCTGAACAGCGAGCCCTTTTCGTCTGTTGTGTATTGCCTAGGCTACCATGCCTGGAAGAAACTAAAGGAGACATCTGGACTAAATTCTTGTTCCTGCTGCTGCTCCTAGGATAGTGTTTTTACCATTTGCCCTCCATTTATTATTTCCAGTTAGGATCAAAATGATAGAAAGTTCTCTGCCCTTAGGCAGTGAGGACACCTCTAGTGCAGTTACGTTCAAAGCAGTGGTGGGATTCAAATATGTGAACAACCGGTTCTCTGTGTGGATGCTGCTTCCTGAAGTCCATTCTGGGCCTGGGCAACAAAAAAAATTAGCTATCGGTTCTGCTGAACTGGTGCGAACTGGCTGAATCCCACTACTGCTTCAAAGTGGTAACACCAATAGGGTTGTTGCTTTGGAAGTTCCACCGGAAAGCCAGACATTTGAGGCATGTCATTCAGACCATTTTTATTTAGTTTTATAAACTTGACACAAATTTTACATTATGCAAATAAATGCTCATATTTATGAAAAATTAACACTGGTGATTTTTTTTAAAAAAAAAACCCTGGCTGATCCACAATAATGTCCAGCTTGATATTGGCATTGATTTTTCTTAGAAGACAGTGTTTATTCAAGCTGGGGCAAATCCATACATGCATGCGAAGCTAGGTTCTGCCAAAAATAATTTCCACATGGTTCAATAAATATGACTCTGATTATGGAGCACATCCTATTAATAATGAGTGTAATCTAAACAGAAGGGTTTTTTCCAGGTCATATCCTGATGGCATCATTAATATTTACAAAAAAGCAGAGTCACCCAAAAGGCCCTATTCTCAATCAGATTCATTTTTCAGCCTTGGAAGAACCTGGTGAGGTTTAAAACAGATTAAATGGATTAACTCAAACACCATTTTCCCACCGTTAGATTTAAATTTATTTCTAGATTGTAGTAATAGTTTTCATATTATGCCCTTATATATAAGCAATAAGGATTTTTTTCAGTATCATGATCAAATGCATTGTAATTATATACAATACCTAAAATATATTTTGCCCCCCCCCAAAATTGGTAGCTATACAAGTTGACACTGGCTTATGATAGGTCATTTTCACACATCACAATTCTATATGCCCAGAAAACCAGGTTAACTTTTCTAAAATTAAGCACAATAATATTTTTTTCTGAATATAATTTCATTCAGCATTTCTGCAATGTTTCTAAGTTCAATATTTTAAACCATTGATTATAAGGCACTCATTTGTTCATATATATATGAATGATATTAAAAATAAAAGAATGATTCCTGGGTATATTCATATCGAACAACAAATAGGCGTGAACACCAGGAAAAATTAAAAACTATGAAAGTTTTAATTAAATAAAATACCAAGCTTTCGTTGGCTACTGCCAACATCGTCAGGGTTCGTTCAGGTCAATGGGAGAACTTATTTATAAATGAAAAGCCGTTTGCGCCCGACTCCTGGATCTCTTCATGGGTCCTGACTGACCAATCAACACTTCCGTCATGATCCCCGTGTTATTAGCTAATTTACACTTGCTTCCCTCACTTGTGCATATATTGCTACTCACTTCCCTCTCCTCCTCCTGTATCCGTAAATTAGGAGTATACTCCACCTTACTCTGAACAAACACACGTTCCAAATCCCTGGGTTGTTTCATCCTCTCACCCCCTTTCCTGGGGTGCTCCATCACAATGGACTTTTTACCACTTCCACCTCTTTCATGTCCGTCATTCTCACTATCACCCTTCTTACCATGGGGCTCCGTACTAAATG
Source organism: Crotalus tigris (assembly GCF_016545835.1). NCBI lineage: Eukaryota > Metazoa > Chordata > Lepidosauria > Squamata > Viperidae > Crotalus > Crotalus tigris. The sequence continues at coordinate 332,639 of NW_024097602.1, forward strand.
CCCTGCCTTGACTTACACTATCCAATGTTTCCCCCTCCTCTTTCGTATGTGGTCCAGGAGCCGGGTGCAAATGTCAGCCAAACCTATTTGAGTCATCGTTGTTATCTGGCTTTTAGCCCTGACTATGTTGGGAGTTCCCAACAAAAGCTTGATGGTTTTAGTAAAGTATTTTTTATACTTAAGTTCTCCTGGTGGTCATATCTTTCATATATATATATATATATATATATATATATATATATATATATATATATATATATATATATGTAGGTCTTTGGTTGTTCGGGTTTTCTCCCGCGTAAAATTGGAAGTGTCTTGGCGACGTTTCGACGAAGTCCATTCGTCATCTTCAGGCTGGTGTTTTCAGCTTCGTGCTTTGAGCAGCAATGTGTGGTCTTAGCTGTTTCTTCCTTTTAACTGCCAGTGGGGGTATGAACTGATTGGGTGGGAGCTTGGCTGTGTTCTGATTGGGTGGAGGTGTGTTCTGAATGGTTAGGGGCTTGGCTGTGCTCTGATTGGCTGGGGGAGTGTTCTGTTTGGTTGTGCTCAGGTTAGTCTGAGTTGCAGAGGGGTTTAAGATTTTGGGGTTAGGGAGTCGTTTGTCAATAAGGGCAGGTTTCCAAATGGCTGGTAGGCGGGAGGTATCATCTCGCTTGTTCATGCTGTGTGGGCGTTTTTCTATCTCGATGGCTTCTCTGATTATTCTGTTATTAAAATGTTCACTTTTGGCAATGGTTCTGGTATTTTTAAAGTCAATTTCATGTCCTGTGGCTTTAAGGTGTTGGACCAGGGAAGATGTTGGTTCCTCTTTTTTGACTGAGTTCTTATGTTCTTCAATGCGTGCACTTATTCTTCTGTTGGTTTGTCCGATGTATGTGGTGGGACAAGTGGTGCATGGGATTTCGTATACTCCTTGATTTTCTAATTCAATTTTATCTTTGGGGTTTCTAAGGATGGTGGATATTTTTCTGTTTGTGCAGAATGCTGTTTTGATGTTGTGTTTATGGAGGATCTTACTGATTCTGTCTGTGGTGCCTTTTATGTATGGGAGGAGGGCTTTGCCGTTTTCTTGTTCTTTGTCTTGGATTTTAGTGGGGGTTTCTTTTTGGATTAGGTTTGTAATCTTATTTCTATGGAATCCATTGGATGTTAGTACATTGGTGAGAGTGTGTAGTTCGGGTTTTAGGTGTTGTTCGTCAGCTAAGCGTTTTGTTCTGGAGATGAGTGTCTTGGCTACAGAGTTGATCTGTGCTGGGTGGTGGTGTGAGAGAGCGTGCAGATAGCGGTTTGTGTGTGTTTTCTTCTGGTAGATGGTGTGTCCTAGGGAGCCATTGGATTTCTTGTAGACTAAGACATCCAGGAAGGGAAGTTGGTTGTTAGCTTCTGTTTCCATGGTGAACTGTATTTTGGGGTGTAGGCTGTTGAGGTGTGTGAGGAAGTTGTCCAGTTTTTCTTTCCCATGTGGCCAGATTATGAAGGTGTCGTCTACGTATCTGAGCCAGAGTTTGGGTTTGTGATCCGATTTTTCTAGAGCTTGGGTTTCAAAGTGTTCCATGTAGAGGTTGGCAATGACAGGTGAGAGGGGTGATCCCATGGGTGCTCCTTCTGTTTGTTTGTATTTTTGTCCATTATAGATGAAGTATGTGTTGGATAGGCAGTGGTTGGTCAGATCTAAGATGTGTTTGGGGGGGTTATATTTGTTTTGGATAGCTGTCAAGGCTTCTTTGATAGGCACTTGGGTGAAGAGGGATATGACATCAAAGCTCACGAGTAGGTCGCTGGGCTGTAAGTTTTGTTTCTTTATGATCTCTATAAACTGGAATGAGTTTTTTACGTGTGAGGTGATGGATTCTGCATAGGGCTGTAGTTGTTTGGCGAGAAATTTGGCTAGGTTTTGTAGAGGTGAGCCTATGGAGCTGACTATAGGTCTGAGTGGGGTTCCTTCCTTGTGTATCTTGGGGAGACCATAGAGTTTGGGGCATCTGGATGATTTCTCTCTGGGAATGATTCTTTGCTGGATCTCTTCGCTAAACCCGAGCAACCAAAGACCTACATACAAATACCCGCGAAAACCTCAGAAAACAAATATATATATATATATATATATATATAGATAGATAGATAGATAGATAGATAGATAGATAGATAGATAGATAGATAGATAGATAGGTCTTTGGTTGTTCGGGTTTTCTCCCGCGTAAAATTGGAAGTGTCTTGGCGACGTTTCGACGAAGTCCAATTCGTCATCTTCAGGCTGGTGTTTTCAGCTTCGTGCTTCGAGCAGCAATGTGTGGTCTTAGCTGTTTCTTCCTTTTAACTGCCAGTGGGGGTATGAACTGATTGGGTGGGAGCTTGGCTGTGTTCTGATTGGGTGGAGGTGTTTTATGATTGGTTAGGGGCGTGGTTGTGCTCTGATTGGCTGGGGGATGTTCTGTTTGGTTGTGCTCAGGTTAGTCTGAGTTGCAGGGGGGGGTTAAGATTTTGGGCTGCCTTGCTATTTTTTGGCTTTGCGTTCGTGGTCGTGCCTCATCTTCATGGAGGGTGTCAGTTTGCTTCATGTATGGATTGGAGGGGTTTAAAGTGGCTAATGATGCAGCTGTGGTCTGGCTTCTGGTTTCTGGTCATGCCTCATCATTGGTATGGCTTTGGGTTTGCTTTTTGCAAACAAACATGAAGCCAAAATATAGCAAGGCAGCCCAAAATCTTAACCCCCCCTGCAACTCAGACTAACCTGAGCACAACCAAACATAACACTCCCCCAGCCAATCAGAGCACAGCCAACCCCCCAGCCAATCAGAACACAGCCAACCCCCCCAGCCAATCAGAGCACAGCCACGCCCCTAACCAATCAGTACACACCTCCACCCAATCAGAACACAGCCAAGCTCCCACCTAATCAGTTCATACCCCCACTGGCCGTTAAAAGGAAGAAACAGCTAAGACCACACATTGCTCCTCGAAGCACAAAGCTGAAAGCACCAGCCTGAAGATGACGAATGGGACTTCATCGAAACGTCGCCAAGACACTTCCAATTTTACGCGGGAGAAAACCCGAACAACCAAAGACCTACATACAAACACCCGCGAAAACCTCAGAAAACACACACACACACACACACACACACACACACACACATATATATATATATATATATATATATATTTATATATATATATTTATATATATGTCATTTTATTTTATGAATATATTGTGATTTAGAGCATGTATGTGTACTATATGGTTTGGAATTGCCTGGAATACAGATAGTCCTCAACGTACGAACACAATTAAGCCCAAAATTTATGCTGCTAAGTGAGAAATTTGTTAAGCGAGGTTTGCCCCATTTTACAACTTTTCTTGCCATGTTTGTTAAGTAAATTTCTGCTGTTTTTAAACTAGTAACATAGTTGTTAAGTGAATCTGTTTTCGTCATTGACTTTGCTTGTCAGAAGGTTGCAAAATGTTATCACATGACCCCAGAACACTGCAACCATCATAAATGTGAGTCAGTTATCAAACATCCGAATGTAAATCATGTGACCAGCCTAAATGTAGAACTTTACTTTTTTCACCACTGAATTTCATTTTGTTAGATAGCATCCAGTGTTCAAGTCTGTCCAGATCCTCCTGTATCTTACACCTGTCTTCTGGAGTGTTGGCTATTTCTGCCAGCTTGGTGTCATCTGCAAATTTGATGTATTCCCATCTATCCCCTTGTCAAAATCATTGATGAAGATGTTGAAGAGCACTTGGCCCAGAACAGAGCCCTAGGGCACCCCACTACACACTTCCCTCCATGTGGATGCAGTTCCATTGAGGACCACATGCTGAGTACTGCCGATCAGCCAGTTACAAATCCATCTGGTGGTGATGCTGTCTAACCCACATTTTTCTATCTCATTGAGTAATAAGTTGTGATCTACTTTTTCAAATGCCTTACTGAAGTCCAAGTAAATTATATCCACAGCATTCCTCTGATCCACTAATTTTATCACTTGGTCAAAGAATGCAATAAGATTTGTCTGGCATGATTTGTTTTTGACAAACCCATGTTGGATTTTAGTAATGACTTTGTTTGCCTCTAGGTGTTCGCTGATTCGTTATTTGATTATCTTTTCCGGAATCTTCCCAGGTATTGAGGTCAGGCTGATAGGTCTGTAATTTCTTGGATCCATTTTTTTAAACTTTTTTGAAGATGGGAAGTACATCAGCTCTTTTCCAGTCCTCTGGTAGTTCCCCAGTGCTCCAGGATCTTTGAAAAATACAGTTCAGTGGTTCTGAGATCACATCTGCCAGTTCCTTGAGAACCCTGGGGTGTAATCCATCTGGTCCTGGTGATTTGAACTCGTCTAGGCTGGACGGGTGCTCATTTACCATTTTCTTGCCTATCTTAACTTGTGTTTCTATTCTTTTTTTTATGGCACTATTTTTGGTCTGTTTTTTCCCTTTGTGTAAAGACAGATGCAAAAAAGCAAGTTAAATAGTTCTGCTTTCTCCCTATTGCTTGTCACCTTCTTGCCACTTTCACCCACTAATGGACCAATCATTTCTTTCACTTTTTTCTTGTTTTTTACATGTTGAAAGAAGCTTTTTTTGTTATTTTTGAATTTGGTCGCAAGCCTTTGTTCATTTTGAGCCTTAGCTTTCCATCTTTGCAGGCTTGGGCTATTTGCTGATATTCTGACTTAGTTATGTGCCCCTCTTTCCATTTTCTATACTTGTCTTGAAAGAAAGTCCAGTTGCCTCATGAAAAAGCATCTTTGGGGTGTAATTGTAGGTTTTGGATAGTTTCAATGAAAATAATATGGAGGGAACATTCTTGAAAGAAAGTCCAGTTGCCTTGTGAAAAAGCATCTTTGGGACAAGTATCATCTGAATGGCTGAGAATCTCCATAGACATTCTACAATTACAACCTGAACATTTTGGGGATCCTGTGCAAATATGATCTAGCCCAGCTCTTTTGAAGGTTGCCTATCACCACCACAATCACTACCACTAGTCCTGCCACAAAGTTGGATATCTAGTATGAAAAAACCTGCCTTCTCTGTGTGACTCCTAGGCCATAGTCTCCTCAGAAGATGGGTTTGACTCCCACTTTCCTGGTATTACAGAAAATTGCAAAAATGCATTTTACCAAGCTTTTAACTATTAATAATTTTAATCCACTTTTACTTTAAATATATTGTGCTGATTTTATTGTAATTTTGCATTTTTATTTTAATTGTAAGCTGCAACAAAACCTGGTATAAGAAGACAAGAACGGTCAAACTATCAGTCATTCAGTCAAACAAACATCTTATTCTAGCAATTTTTTTAAAAAATTGCTTTTTGCTAGTAGCCTTTTATTTATATTTTTAATTTCTTTTGTAATTTCTTACATTTCTTTATTTTTATCTGGATAAAAACATATATAAAATCATGCAAAGGACCAAACATTTCCAACTTTGAATGCTAATCAGGTGGTAGTTCTGTAGAGGTTGAGACTATTACTAGCTTTGGTTTGATGAAAAATGTGATGTGATTTATCTTAAAACTGGCAATGCATAATATATTGCCTCTCAAGCATATAGCAGGGCTTGACATGCAGATTTATCAGTTAGTCTGCAAAGTATTGAAACCTTGAAATTTATTCTAAAGGCCTCCATATCAAGGGGGGAGGGAGAGAAAAAAAACCCTCAAGATTAATCTGTCTATAGTTATTTAAATAAAGAAAGCAATATATCAATCAATATCTTTAGTAAATTGGTGAGTTGTGTAATTCTTGTCCACTTTAAACCATTTGCCAAAAGAAACAAGTATTTTGTAAATAAATAAATAAATACAAAATAAATAAATAAATATTGAAATCTAAATGATCATTCAATTTACTGGACTGTTGTATAAGAATGAATGTGTAGATGGAATGACAATTAATTTGGCCATGTATTATTAAAGATAGTATATTGTACTCTATGCATAGGATGTTAGATACTGCATAGCTCACACGCTTGTCTAGGTTTTGCAGGTCTCAAAATCTGCCATGATGATGCAGAAAAAAATTATGAATCTTTTTTTTAAAAAAAAAACAAAACAGATGTGTTTCTTTTGTTATTTGAAAATCACTCAGAATAATTTACGCCAGATACATATTTTGATGCTTTCCCATTATACCGAAAAGTTAAAGATTTTTCAAGCAAAATATGTAAGTTAAACTATGTTGATTCCAAATCTTGAAACCAGAGATGTACGTTATTTAGATCCCAAATTGACATTAATACTTCAGATCTGACATGGGCATTTTCTTTATGCCCAGATCCACTCCTTAGAGACATTGGGCCATGTGGGTGGTAGCCCACCATACATATACCCATGTAACCATTTTTTGGGTTGTAGCCACATGGGAAAGGAATATATGTATTTGGAATAAGGAGCTACAACAGGGTGGCATCAAGTGGTTGCATTCTTTAATTATCTCCATAATGCTTTTCTAATTCAAAGATATATTGTATTGTGCCACTACTTTGCAAACAGGAATTGGTAAAGGAACAATGAATTGGTAAAGAGACAGTGCCTGCAGCAGATCTGAAGCAATTTGCCTAACTTTGCATCTGAATTGTGTATATCATTACTTGCAGCATAAACTCTGACTGCATCATGCCATTCCATAACCTTAGGTTTGGTTCACAAAATCATACTTTCACACAAGGCTCAGGCTCATGACTATACTTTCTGGTACATAAGAAAAAAGTATTCGGCCAGCTGAATTGAGTGACTGAAGGCAATGACTGAAGGGGTTATCTGTAGATGATTATTATACCTTGCCAGAAACTTGTCTATTCAAATTTCTGATCACTGGTCTGTGAGTGAATTGGACCCAATTCTATCCTCACCATTTTACCCAAGAATTATCAGGTTTCCTAAAGCAACAGCAACAAGGACTTCTTGATTTAGGCAGCTAACATAATTTTTCCATGATTGCGAGCATAAAAGAAATTCTGCCATATACAGTACATCCACTGTATTACTTGTGCTTGGACAGAAAGACTATATCAGTAAACTTCTCCGTAAATAACAAAGGCTTGATATAAAATCATATAATCATAATCCCACAGTATGTCAGCAGAAGAGAGAATCAGGAATTGATTGCTAACTTTTGATGCTTCAAAAGTAAAGAGATTAACAGAGGCCAACTCCAGGAAGCACATGGTGGACTTGTGAGTTGAACAGATAACTACTTGGGTTAGATATGTGAAGCCTCTGAGATAAGCATAGGCAGCAATCAATACAGCAAAGCTAAACCATGGGAGCTTTGGTATGATTTTTAGCAAAAAAAACCTTCTTATTTCATATATTTATTGGGCTGTAATGAATACTTTAGACATAGATCCTTGGACAGTGCATCTCTCTCTCTCTCTCTCTCTCTTTCCTTCTCTCCTGAATGATGCACAAAGATTTTTTTTTTAAAAAAATATTTTTTTACATGAACAGATTGGAATGTGAGTACATGTAAGTTAGTAAAGACACAGCATTGTAGCAAGCTCTATTCTTGACTTCCAAGAATAGCTGAAAGAAATGTATGTACAGAGCCTTGCTGAAATGATATCCTTATCATCCCCGGTGAATCATTCCCATCTTTAGGCATGTCCACATACATACACTTCAGACTGTTATTACATCTGAATATGGATTACTCATTATCTTCCATATTGTGTTAAAATTCCATATTATGTTAACTTAGAACAGATGTTAACAATCAGACACCGCAAGAAATAATAAATACTGCAAGAATAAGAAAAGCTCTCTTTTGTCTCTTCAGTTATATTTTCAGAGACAAACTGATCCAGCAAATCCAGCAAAATAAGATTAAAAATATAATGGAGCACCTTTTTATTGCTAAAAGCACAGTTACAGGCATTCTTTGCTAGACAATTATGTAATAATTTTATACATCAGTACTTTATTAGAGCCAGCATTATAAAATTTCTGGGACATCCATGTAGTTATAACTGTTGCAGTATTTTGTTGTTATAATGCAAAATATTAATGCATATAACTACCTCTGTTACTACTTTAACCATTCCATTATTACTGAACTGTTACTGTGGACATTCATATTAATAATTAGATGCATAAATTGCCTGTTTTCAAATATAAGCTCTATATTGGGTTTGTTTTACTTGAAAAGCAGAAACTTTGTAAAATTCAAAGTTTCTATTTTTGGAGTCAGATTAAACTAAGTTGGAAGAACATGGGTACAATAAATCAGTTTTCAATGTGAAAAGCATTAAATTGTAAATCTGTAATTCTTCAACTACCACATTTAAAAAGGATAATTTATTTCCATCTCTTTCTCTTTCACATAAACATACACACACATTTATATATAACCATATGACACCATCGGAACCTTTTGACTATTATTTCACACAGCAGCATTTTATCAAAATCAAAAAGCAATATATTCTGCTTTCAATTTCACAAGTTGAAAATGGAAAACATGTCCATCTTTTTTTTTCAGACCTAATCAAATCACACAAAGGGAATTTTTAAATAGAAGAAACAAAGAATGAAACTTGTAAGACATGCTATTCAGGAAGAATTGCAACCAATTTACAGTCATTTAGAGTGTGTCTACTCAGGAAGTAGATAGGTGAAAAAGTTTTGAAATTGTTCTTTGTTCATTATAACTGAGTCCAGTCTGTAATCTGTATTATCTCAATGTTATTGGAGCCTCATAAAAGGGGTCAGGGAATTAGATGAAGCATGAAGACTGTGACATGTATCCAATTGTCCATAACCATGATGCTTAAGATAGATTTGGATTAATGGAATTGATTTAGGAAAGCTAACAAGAAACTATAGATATTATTGAGATTCAAAATTAAGGAACTATATTTTGAAATGTATATTTAAATGTAAAAGGATTTAAATAGCGAAAGAAACAGAAATCAAATCATCATTTGAATGAGAGCTTTATATTGCAAAACTGCCAATTCTAGAGTCAATGCCACTTTTTTTTTAGATTGTCAAATGGATATCTTGAAGGAGTATTTTGGATTTACAAATGACTAGCTACAAGAATGACACAGAAAATTATTATTTAGTTTTTGATTAACTTATAGTTAATTGGGAGTTGTTTGTATTTGAGTTAAAGTATTTTAGGGATTTGGTTATTGGTATAGTTGGATAAGCTTAGTTAGAATTTGTTTGTTTATTTTTTATTTTTTTAACCCTGTAATCAGCTCTGGGAAGTTAGGGGGGAGGGCTGGGGTGGGGGGAGGGGGGAGGGTTATTGTATTGTAATAATGTATTTGTATAAAACTTTTCAATAAAAAAAAGAATGACACAGAAAATGTATTATGCTGAACATAAAAAAAAAACCTGGATGGTCTCTTGCTAATTAAAAGTTATATAAAAACAAACCAAGAGTTGGATAACTTTTCAACATCAGATTTACAAAAGAAAGTGATTAATGTTTTGAAGAATTTTGTGAGAAGACAGAAAGTAAAAAATGGGAAAAAAAGTTCTATGACATTTCTTGAAGAGATTAATGATTGTTAGAAGTAAAAGGAGGGAATATAAAGTTGGTTTATTTGATCAAGGTTAAATTAGATATGTTGCTATCTCTGATAACTCTTATTGGTTTTTCCTGATATTAAGACTGAAATTACTGCTTTATGGATTTGCTTATAGATCAGAGGATCTCTGGGATATGAGAAGAAGAGATCATTTATTGCATTTTAAGAGAAGGTGATAAGTTTCTGAAATTGCTTATACTTGTTGCAAAGAATGGGAAAGTCACTTCTTTATATATTTCTTTTCCTTTTCTTTATTATTATTTTCTTTTGTTTTTCTTCTACCATATTTTCCGGTGTATAAGACGACTTTCTAAACTATGAAAATCTTCTCAAAAGTCAGGGGTCGTCTTATACTCAGGAATATACGGGTAACTGTTCTCTGAATTTAAAACCAATCTGCCCCCTAGTGGCCAGCCCTATTTTTTTTTACAGAAATAAGCACTAACAGAACAAAGCTTTCTAGCAGCAAAGGAGCTCCTATTGTGCTCATCTATAAACAGAAATTCAATATTGTACTGTATTTTCTGGCGTATAAGATGACTTTCTAAAGCCTGAAAATCTTCTCAAAAGTTGGGGGTCGTCTTATACGCCCAGTCGCCTTATACGCCAGAATATATGGTACTTTTTCTGTTTCCTTTTTTTTCTATACCTTCTACTCTCTCTTTTTATTCTTCTATTATTTTCAATGTATGTTAATTTTAATTGTTGTAATTTTAATCTTTAGTGAAATTACTATAAAAAAGAGATGAGTCCTAGTTAAGATAGAAAAGAAAGTATTTTAGATCTTCCTGCCTAACTCCAACGATAATGGAGTTAATCAATCCTGAATTATACCACAGGGATGCTATATAACAAAATTAGGCAACAACTGATTCCACCGATAATTCTTACCCGTGGATTAATCAGGCCTCTCCTTATATGGTATTTATTTCCTGTAAAACATAGAATTGCAGGATACATTTTTTTTCTGTCCATTCTTTTCCCACTGGATGTCTTGACACTCAGATTTCTTCTGCCATTTTTATTTTCTCACTAACCTGTGGAGATTGGTAGTACCTCTTTTTCATCTCCAAAGGTGACAAAACACTGAATGGTCCTTAGTTTGGCATTCATGAACGGCATTCAAGAATGCCAACCTAAGGATCATTCAGTATTTTCAGTATTGTTCAATATTTGAATCTGTCATAAACTGAAATACACATAGTAATAGAAGAGAGAAGAGTGATAGAAGAGAGAAAAATGTAGCATGAAGCACTGAAATTGGGCTTAAATGTCAATTTTCAGTACAAAATTCAGTAAAAGTACAAGGGCAATTTTCACCTGGTAGACAGATTTCAATGAATTATATGTACCCACATCAGAGAGACCTTATTAGATAGTAGCAGACAGGGCTTATTAGCTGAAGTTTCTTCAATCAGTGAAAAGAAGCATTAATGTCAGAAGTTGTAGTGAAAGTTGTAATTCAAAACAGCAAATCCCAATTGATGCAAAGGCCATAATAGGAACACTAGATACTCTTACCTACTTAATCCTCCTTTATACTAATTTACAGCTATACATATCCCCTTGAGGATCACTGCAGAAATCTAGAATTAAACATCAAGCCAATATTGCACTTAAAACATGCCAAACTATATCACTTTTTACAGCCTGGCTAGTCATACCATAAATCCAGAAACTGGTATTTGAATTACCTTACCTGTGCTGGGTAAAACTTTTATATCCCTCAAAGAAGTGTAGTGACTTGCTGAATACAGTAAATTTTTACTGTATTCAGCAAGTCACTACACTTTGAGGGATATAAAAGTATTACCCAGCACAGGTAAGGCAATTCAAATACCAGTTTCTGGGTTTATGGTATGTAGTAAAATGTTACTACAAATTTTACTGCATTTATACCACATGGGGTAAATTTCATTGATTTTAGTTATTTATTTAGTATATAATTTGGCTTTTAAAAATGATAACAGTAAAATATTTTCCAGTTCTTTTTAGGAAGAAGCAAAATATCTCTCCCCAAGTACTTTTTCAGTTTTGGATCTGAAGCCCAGCAAATTCTATTATAAACAATCAGATAAAATATAATGCATATATTGGTATGAAATTAGGAATATTATGATTTAAATAATTAATTCAAGTGGTTTTGTTGATATATGTCAATGCTATTGAGAAAATTGGATTTCTCTTCTTTTAATTTTGTTGACAAACCTGTCAAATACAGCAAACTCAAGTCCAAAAGAACCCAATGAAAAGCAGACATGAAGTCACAAGAGGTCACAGACCAAGATTCCAAGATGCAATTTTCAAATGGTTGCCTTCAGAAACCAGCACCACCCACACCTCCTCCCTTTATTTAGCAGTCCTAAGGCTGTGCCTCTCCTTGCCGTTTCTTCTTACTTTGGAGGTGCCTCACTGACCTCTGTTGACTTACTCTTGCTAATTGATGCTGTCTGCGTGCATTAATTAGCAAGTCCATCTATTGTGATTCTTCCAAGTCTGACTCATGCTCCTCACACAGCTGAGCTTCATCAGAAACATGACTGGAGGGCCCAGGCTCTGCATCCAACTGTGAGTCCTGTACTTCAAAGCCTCCCTCTGGCTCTGATGGCCCTTCAAATGCCTCCTCCACCTCCTCCTCAGATTCCTCCGACTCAGCTGTTGGGATGATAGGCTGGCACAGAATCACAACACTATCCCGCACCGCAGGGCCCTTCCCCTGGGTCTGCCGATCCGGATCAGTAGAGATGGGAATTGTTCATGAAAGGCAGTCACCAAGGCAGGAGCATGAGCAGTAGACGCATCCTCCCCAGTAGACGCATCCTCCGGTCCATAGCCTTTCCATTCAATCAAGTACTGGAAGCTTCCTTTCACCCAACGGGAGTCCTGAATGCTGGCAACCTCATACTTGGGGGCACTGTCTCCATCACGTTGTTCTGGTGGAGGCAGTTCGGCTCAGTGGAGTGGACATGCCAGTTGCTCAGGGACCAACAGAGAACGGTGAAAAAACGGATGTACCCACATGGAACGTGGCAAAGTTAAGCGATAGGCAACCGGATTGATGACAGCCTCGATTGGGAAAGGTCTGACATATTGGTGGTCTAATTTCTTGGTTGGCTGGGTTGATGGTAGATTCCTCGTGGAAAGCCATACCCGATCTCCCACCGATAGTGGAGGCGTATCCCGCCTTGACCGATCAGCAAACTGTTTGTAGTCAGCCTTGGCCTTCTCCAACTGTCGCTGCACCAATTGATGGATCGCCTGTAACTCTGCCAGGTAGTCGTTCGCTGGTGGTTCCAGTGCATCTAGTGGAGAAAGAGGGAAAAACTGAGGGTGATAGCCCACATTGGCTAAGAATGGTGTCATCTGAGAGTTATTGAATGCAAACTCAGCTACCGCCAGATAGTCTACCTAATTGTTCTGCTGCTGATTGACATAGCAGTGCAGATATTGCTCCAGGATTCCAATGACCTTCTGGGTCCGTCCATCGGTTTGAGGATGATGCGTGGACGAGAGGCAGATCTTGACATCCAATGCCTGCATCAACTCCTGCCAGAAATGGGCTGTGAACTGGGCCCTTTTATCAGACATGATCTTATCAGGAAGACCATGCAGATGGAACACTTGCTGGATGAACATGCAAGTGGTGGTGCGGGCAGACGGTAAGCCACGGCATGGAAAGAAATGCGCCATCTTGGTCAACATGTCAACCACCCTGAATACCGTCATGAATCCAGAAGATGGAGGTAAATCCGTAAAAAAATCCATGGACACCACCCCCCAGGGTCTTTTGGGTGTCGGCAAGGGCTGCAGTAGTCCGGGTGGGGCTCCTGTCGCTGACTTGGCTTGCCTACAGGAAATACACGATGAGACATAGGTCTGAATGTCATGTCAGATTCGGGGCCACCAGAAGGTATGGGATACCAAATTCAGGATCTTGAACAGGCCAAAGTGCCCCGCTGCTGGATTATCGTGACACTGGCTGAGAATGAGTCCTCTGAGCGGGCCTCCAGGCACATAGAGCTGATCAAGATAGTGGAGGAGTCCATCCACGACTGTCCATGGTGAATTGGGCCCCACTCCTTCCTTTCGCTGAGCCACCCACTCCCTGCTGCTGGGCCTCCCGAATCCGAGCCCGTACATCTATTGGCTCCCTCACCGCAGCAAAAGACTCAATACGGAGTATTGTCCTGGGCAGAAGCTTGTCTTCTGCTCAGGAATATTTGGGCTTCCTGGAAAGAGCATCCGCTCTTTGATTGTGACTGCTTGGTATGTACGTCACCCGGAAATTGAACCTTCCAAAGAAGAGAGATCATCGGATCTGGCATTGGTTCAATTTCTGAGTGGTCTGCAGACTTTCTAAATTCTTATGGTCTGTCCGGACCTTGATTTGATGCCGCGCCCCTTCCAGATGATGCCTCCAGGTCTCGAACGCCACTTTAATGGCCAATAGCTCCTTCTCCCAGATGGTATAATTGCGCTCCACCAGATTCAATTTCCGTGAATAGTACGCACAAGGGAAAAGGGCACCGCCGGGTGTTGTCACCTGGAGTAACACCGCCCTAATGGCAATGTCGGAGGCATCCGTCTCCACGACAAATGGCCGTTGCGGGTCAGGATGCCTCAGGATGGGCTCTTCATCAAGGCTTCTTTCAAAGCCTGGAAAGCCCGTTGTTCTGGAGCATTCCACTGAAACCGAGTCTTTTTCTGCAGAAGCCGAGTAAGGGGAGCTGTCATTGTAGCAAATCCAGGGATGAAAGTCCGATAATAGTTGGTGAACCCAAGAAATCTCTGGACATCCTTCACACGACATGGTGGTTGCCAACTCTGCAAAGACTCCTCCTTACTCGGGTCCATAGCGATGCCCTCAGGAGAAATGCGATGACCCAGGAACTCAATAATCGTCTGATAGAACTGGCATTTCTCTAATTTAGCATAGAGCTGATGTTTTTGAAGCCACTGCAAGACCTGACTGAGATGCTGATGATGCTCCTCTCGTGATGGGGAATAGATCAGGATGTCGTCCAGGTAAATCACCACAAACTGATCTAACAAATCCCGGAAAATGTCATTCATAAAGTGTTTGAAAACAGCAGCGGCGTTGGTCAGGCCAAAGGGCATCACCGTGTCCTCGAAATGCCCATACCAAGTACCAAATGCCGTCTTCCACTCATCACCCGACCAAACTCTGACAAGGTTGTAAGCTCCGCGCAAGTCCAGTTTTGTGAAGATTTTGGCCTCACGGAGCCAATCCAAGAGTTCAGGGATGAGGGGCAGTGAGTATTGGTTGCACACTGTGATGGCGTTTAATTTCCGATAATCGCAGGAAAGCCGCAATTCACTGGACTTCTTCTTGACGAAGAGTACGGGTGCAGATACTGGTGAGGACAAGGGCCGAATAAACCCCCGAGCTAAATTCTTGTCCAAAAAGTCCCTCAACGCAGCCAACTCGGGGTCCGACATGGAATACAAACGCCCCACTGGGAGAGGTGCATTAGGGACTAAGTCAACGGGGCAGTCATAAGGCCTGTGCAGGGGTAATCGATCCGCCTCAGTCTCACTGAACACATCAGCATACTCTGCCAATTCAGAGGGTAAGGAGACCCCTGTGGGCCCCTCTACCTGACCGGCACAGATGTGGTGGGTGTGGTCCACACACTGCAAGCTTGGAAAGGTGACCAAGTTCTGAGACCAATAGATCTGGGGGTCATGTGCCCGGAGCCACGCCATTCCCAAGACCATGGGAAAATGCAGGTCTGAGGTGATATAAAACTGAATGGCCTCCTCATGATTACTGATGGCCATACATAGCAGTTGCGTGGCAGCCTTAATTGGCCCAGACAGAAGCACTCAACAACAATGGTCTCCACTAACATCAGTGGATCCACCGGGCATTGGGGAATTGCCCATTTAGCCATAAATGCTGCGTCCATAAATTTCGTAGTGTCCCCAGAGTCAATCAACGCATGGACAGGAATCCCCTTGGGCAATGTAGGAAGAAGCAGGCATGCATCCAAAATCAAATGTTTTAGGGGTCCGTGGGCAGTATCAGAAGGATGTGATTCAGAGTTGCAGGACGCCTGACCCAAAAGGCCTTTTAGGGAAGCCGAGGGCAATCTCGGGACCGGCTCTGTCACAGATGCCCCTCGTCGCTTCTTGGGGCAGAAAGCAGCCAAATGTCCAGGGTCCCCACAATAAAAACACAACCCCACCAATAGATGAGGTCTAGCAGCACCTAACTCCATTGGCTCCTCCCTCTGGACCGGGGTTGCACTCACAATGGGGGGCTTACGGATCTCTGGGGTAGCATGGCGACTCCTTCGCTGCTGAAGCTGGGCGTCGATCCACAGGCAGAGATGAATGAGCCCATTAAGGTCTGGGGGAAGCTCAACACGGGCCAACTCATCCAACATCTCCGACAAGCCATCCTGGAAAGCGTCCATGAGCACAGCCTCATTACAGGCTGAATCCTGGCTAAGCAGCCGAAATTCACTGATATAGCCCTGCAGGGGGCATCAGCCTTGCCTCAGGGCTTTCAAATGCCAGGTAGTTGTCTGAGTCTTGATGGGGTCCTCATACATCAACCGCA
The DNA here is from genome assembly GCF_016545835.1 of Crotalus tigris. Lineage (NCBI taxonomy): Eukaryota > Metazoa > Chordata > Lepidosauria > Squamata > Viperidae > Crotalus > Crotalus tigris. Next base: position 348,784 of record NW_024097602.1, read on the forward strand.
TGTGTTCGCAAAACCCCACAAACTTGTCCAGCAATGGGCTACGTTGGGCTAACAAGGGTGTGCCCCAACGAGCTGCAGAACCAGAAAGCAGGCTTATCATAAACCCCACTTTATCCCAGTCACTGGGGAAATCCTCTGCTTTGACACTAATGTACAAGTGGCATTGTCCCATGAAAACAGGAAACATGTCTGGGTTGCCATCAAATTTGTCCAGCCTCGCTACTTGGCATTTTCTCCTGGGTGGTGGTGGAGCAGCAGTAACCTGGGCAGATATCTGAGCAACTTGGGCAGATAACAAAGCCAGCTGCTGAGCAAGCTGAGCATTCTCAGCACGTAGCTGCTCCATGATAGTAGGGGGTGTGGCTGAAGGCAAACTGTTCTATCCCAGCCTATTGTCGTCCTTGTTAACTTCACAAGGACAAATCCCCTGCTATTACAATAGGCTGGAGACTTGGAAACAAAACAAAAACCTCTTTTAATTTTGTTGACAAACCTGTCAAATACAGCAAACTCAAGTCCAAAAGAACACAATGAAAAGCAGACACAAAGTCACAAGAGAAGTCATAGACCAAGATTCCAAGATGCAGTTTTCAAATGATTGCCTTCAGCAACCAGCACCACCCACACCTCCTCCCTTTATTTAGCAATCCTAAGGCTGTGCCTCTCCTTGCCGTTTCTTCTTACTTTGGAGGTGCCTCACTGACCTCTGTTGACTTACTCTTGCTAATTGACGCCGTCTGCGTGCGTCAATTAGCAAGTCCATCTGTTGTGATTCTTCCAAGTCTGACTCATACTCCTCACACAGCTGAGCTTCATCAGAAACATGACTGGAGGGCCCAGGCTCTGCATCCAACTGTGAGTCCTGTACTTCAGAGCCTCCCTCTGGCTCTGATGGCCCTTCAAATGCCTCCTCCACCTCCTCCTCAGATTCCTCCGACTCAGCTGTTGGGAACACAGGCTGGCACGGAATCACAACACTCTATCATCTCTAGCTCTTTTTGTCAAAGAATGCCCAGAACGGAGTTCCGGCACCTTTTTGGGATGGAATCTTGCAGGGTAGGCAAGGTGGGTTGTATGACATGTGTGAGTTCCGGCATCTTTTTTTTTTTTTTTTACAAAAAAAGCACTGTTTATCTCTATCTATCTATATCTATATCAGAAAAAACAATCCCACAATTTTAGCATAGGGCAGATCTATATATAATATAGTTAATCTATTTAGCAGTAACCACTGTGTTCTTCAGGCACCAAAACAACTCTATGTCTCTTTAGTAAGAGGATCAAGAAATTGCTTACCTCTGGTTGCAGCGCTGCGGTCGTTCAAAGAGACTTATCTCTTTGCGGGCTGAGTTTTCCCTGCTGGTAGACCCTTGATTGGATCGAAAGTAGTCCTGGAGGGGTGACCACAATTTAGGAAGCTGCCTGTTTGACTACAGAGGGGCGGCGGCACCCTCTGCTATCCACGCGAGCTCCTTTGGGCTGAGGGAGTAAAGATCGGTCAGTAAAATGGCCGATCACTTATCTGCACCAGCCGTAACCCACAAGAACATCTAAGCAAAATAGAACCACCGTGGAAGATTCGGTGAGACCTTTCCTTGCCTCTCCCTTTCCTATTTATTCCTGTGAAAAGCCTTTGGAATCATTTCCCTATCTTTTTAAAGCGGCTTTGTTGATGGAGGAAGAAAAGCCTTGGAACAAAAGAAAAAATAATTTTAACTTTTTCAATGGTTGATTTTATTTTTGAATATTTGGGAATCCTAAAATCCTTGTTACAGAAACTTAATATATTAGCAATTTGGAGGATTTTTTTTTAGTTTCTACTATTTTTATAACTAAAGAAAAGAAGGAAAAAAGAAAAAGAGGAAAAAAATTATTTTTATTGGGGGTCTGGAAAGACTGAACAACTGGTTAACCCTCTGGGGACACTTTGTGGTGAAATTATTTACTGCAATTGTTATTCCCTTTTTTGGACTCTGAGTCTGACTTTGACCTTCAAATTATCTCAAAAGGAAAAGATAAAGAAGCTGTATAGCTGGGTGAAAGCGGATATTGACTGATTGTTATTAAATGCAGCCTCCACCAAAAGAATAATGGCTTTATATACTACTGAAATGGAGGAACTCTGTCCAGATTTCAATTATGAGTATATATTGGACAAAATTCTTGAAAATACTGAACAAATAATTGCCTATACAAAAGAAATTATTTTTCAACGACAAATTAAAGCGCAAGGTGTAAGTGAGCACTTTGTAAGCCAAGAAAAAGCAGAAGGGGTATATACTCAAGAGACCCGTCTTCAACCTTATACACAATTTACTGAGATGGAGGAATTAAACTTACATGAGGACTACCAATCTACACCGGAAAAAACTTTTGATGCTAATGAACAAATGATTTTTAGCACGGAAACTAAGGATGTTACCCCAGAAGGGCAGGCTGATCCCCAGACTCCAACTGATTACCTGACAGATAAAAAACCAATAGGAAGAGAGCAAAATAATATTAAAGAAGACTCTACATTATTTTATAGACAATCTATTAAGAAAGAGCCGAGGTGGCGCAGCAGTTAGAGTGCAGTACTGCAGGCCACTTTAGCTGACTGTGTTCAGCAGGTCAGCGGTTCAAATCTCACCGGCTCAGGGTTGACTCAGCTTCCATCCTTCCGAGGTAGGTAAAATGAGGATCCAGATTGTTGGGGGCAATGTAAATATATATATACATTGCTTACTGGTGTACACCGCTTAGAGAGTGCTTGCACTTAAAGCGGTATATAAGTCTCATAAATAAATAAATAAATAAATAAGACTTTGGATGATTCAAAAATGACTGTAATTAAACTAGATGCAACTTCAAAAAAGATGAAGATGGATGTTCAACCACGAGCTATTGAGAATCGCTACAACTTTTTCACTAGCCTAATAAAATGGACAATTGGAGATTCTCCCCTGACTTATGCGTTACAGCAAGAAATTGAGGGAGTTTTATTTGTGAACTTAGAAGCCTTACTATGGAAACCCACTTGGAACAGAAAGAAAGCTGGAATAAGATATAAATATGGAATTTAAGAATTTAAATGGGTTGCAATGGCTTTATAGAGATGTGGATTGATTAGGATTTGGATATTTAAAAGGTGTTTTTAGGATAAGATTTAGAATTTAATATTGAAATATAGTAAGAATATATTTTTTGGAATAATAGATCTTCCTTCTTTTCTCTTTCTTTTTCTTGGTTTCTGTTTGTTTTTTTCTATTATTATTATTTCTATTTTTCCTATGCTTTTTATTATTAGATATGATAGCTAATTTGTGGAGCTATAATGATAAAAAGATTGTAATGATGGAAGAGATGAAATTAATAAATGAAGAATTACTGAATAAGAAATAGAATATAGTTGAGAAATGTAAGAATGTAGTTATGGAAATAATATGCTTAAATAAGAGAAATTATGGACACCCGAATTGTAAATAATATTTTTGTTTAAGGCTAAGTTAGATATAGTATTTGGAAATTAATAAACCTAAAAACAGGGTTTGATTTACATCGATGAAAGGTTGCTGATAATTTCTATTGATTAATTGAATTCTTATTTAGGAATGTATTAATGAATTAATTTTACCTAGAAATGTATTAGTTTGACTATACTATTCTAATTGTTAGAGAGGGAAATTTTAAGGAGCATTATTTGAGCTATATATGTATGATGTTATTGTACCTAACTGACTACCCTATCTCCATGTTGTTTCTTAAGCGTTCTGGTGTAAAAAGGAAAAAATCAATAAAAATTGTTTGAAGAAATTGCTTACCTCTGATCAAAGAGAAATTAGACATTCTGAAATTCCATTCAAATTGAATACCTCAGTGGCCTTATTTCAGTGGCAAACTCAAGATAGTGCTGGAATAACTCATTTACTAAACAACAAACAAACAAACAAATAAATAAATAATAGAGTGACTTAAAAATTGTCTTTAATTATGAGTCTTGTAAGCAAGGGATTTTTTTATAGTACCCTAGTTCTTTTTTTTCTTATATTTTCATAAGCTTTAGGTGTCTAAAGTTTTTGTGTGTGCTTTTCAGAGATGGGGAAGGAGATATTACAATTGGTTTTGTAATGCATTTAATAGACAAGAAACATTTCAATTCAACAAAACACAATTTAGTGCTAGGAAATATGTTTGCTGGAGCTTTTTAACAAGAGTGTAAATTTCCTGTGATGGCCTGACCTTGTGAGGGAACACCTTCCATCTGAAATAAGAGAGAGACAGTATTCCATTTGCCAAAATTGCTTTACTTGGCTTTGATAAGTCACTCAAATAGGAAGCAATTGCCTTACCATCTTCCTAAATTTAGTTCAGAGCATTCAGGAATGAAAACAATTTTTTTTTTTTGCTGCCCACACATCTGAACTGCAAAATACTAGCAACTTGCAACTTGATGGCAGTCAGCCAGAAATCCTTGTATGTCATTTTTTTTCTATTGGAAAACTTGGTTTTGATAAGTAACAAAAGACACCCTGAAAGTACATGTATGAATTTCTCTAATCTCTTTAAGGTTTTTCAATAGCTCTAAATTAAATCTCTTTCAATCTTATCCCTCTAGTTATCAGAAAATCCAGGGGGTATTTGGATCTAGACATCCATTGAACCAAAGATCTTTCATTACAACAGACAAACAAGGCATTTTTATTGAATAAGAACTCAATTATTTGACCTGGCTTCAAGTTTTATTCTCTTCTGCTTCTATCTTGACATGGACTGTTAATCTCCTCTGATGGGCACCACTATGTATCAGTTTTGATTCACAGAGATGATTTCTACTTTCCCTCATATAGTTACTGACTAAACAAACCAAGATGCCCACATTACCTTTCTGGAAAAATTAGTATCAATGTGGAGAGAGTGCTTTGTGATATTTTCCAACCTTAAATATAAATCACATTAAAACTAAAAAAAAAAGTTAAATGAACTCACCAATGTAGTATGTGCAGTACAATGCAGTGAGACGTTGCAGATCTGTATAGTGGAGAAACAAAACAACCACTTCATAAATGCATGGCACAACATAGGAGAACAAAACCATCAGGTCCAGATTCAGCAGTCCATCAGCATTTGAAAGACAAAGGTCATTCTTTTGAAGACAGCAAAGTCCACATTCTGGATAGAGAGGACTGCTGGTTTAAAAGAGGGGTCAAACAGGCAATTTATGTTAAGATTGAGCAGCCCTTTCTTAATAGAGGTGGAGAGATATGATACCACCTATCTCCTGTTTACAACACGGTCATTTTAGCAGTTCCAGGAAGGTTCCACACACATTTGCACTGTCCAGGTGACCATGAGGGCACAGATAAGCCTCCAAGTGCTTTCAATGACTCTCAGAAAGAGTGCTAATGATCAGATGACTGCAAGGAATATAAATATTTCAATTTTCCACTATTCGGTCAGAACTGAAGAAGCTTCTTGGATGAGAAGCAAAACATCTTCAAAGAAAACAAAGAAAGTCCAGTTGCCTTTTTTAAAAGCACCTTTGAGACAACCATGACTCGAATAACTGAGAATCTCCATAGATATTTAAATGAACCTATTGAGTCAGAAGTATAACTGGATAAGTTTACTAATATATAAACAATTCTAGAAATTCAGAATAACAAACTTTCTTCCTAAGATTTCTGGAGGAAAGGAACTTTTTTTTTAATTGAAATTTTCTTTCTTCCTTTGTTAAGGCACATAGTGTCCAAATATCGGGCTGTGGAAGGCAGAGGTTCAACTCAAGTAAATGGAAGCAGATGCATGGTCTACAATATGTAGTTGTATGTTTATACACAATTTTGAACAGAGAGTTCCATAGAACAAAATAAGATGATGAGATAGAGGTGTACAATCAGTCAGAGATAAAATTCATTGCAAAAATGGATTAAGAAGACTAGAAGGTAGGACTTAGTCCCAACAGGCAGCAGTGAAAAACAAAAATTGCACACAGAGATCTTACAGCAAAAACCAGTTGCTCTGATTGAGGAAGTAAATTCTGAAGTAAAATTTTATGGTCCTGTTCACAGACTGGATTTTGGGTCAGAAAAAAACACTGAGATAGATTATTACTTCACACCTAAACACTTGGGCCAGAATGTCACAACAAATAAGGTTTCAGAAGAAATGAAATAAGATTTTAGACATGGTTGGGATATGATAATACCCTGTGTTTTCAAGAAGCAGCTGACTGGACCAACTTTCCAAAGTCAAATGGAAGTAGGAACAATAAAGGAACCAGATGAATGGATCAAAACTAATTTTGATCCATTAATTTTTTTTAAAAAAAATTCTTAATGAAAATGACACCTTCTGCATTCTAATAAGAGAGATAATTTAGCCACATGACTTCCCTATTGGGATACATGAATAATCTATTTCAAACTCCGCCTTCTGGATGTCTCAGAAATCTCTATCTACCAACTGTAATGGACCTATAGTTGGATTTTGCTTTGCTTTAATATTCAAAATGAAGCTCAATTCAACTTTTCCAGCTATATTAATCTCATTCTCTCATTTTCTATGCTGTGTTGTTCAGCCAAATGCCTCAGCTCTTTGAATTTCTTGTTCTGTTTCCAGACAGGTTCATTGATGAGCAATTGTTCAAATTTAACGTTATATAAATCCTTTCAGTTATTCTGCTCAACCAATCATCTCTTTCTTACCTCCTTGCAATACTAGTAAACCTAACACTTCCCTTCATAAATGAATCATCTAATCAGAATGGATGTTCTACTTTAAAAAAAAACTCCTATTATTTGAATAATAGAACCAATACAGAACCAATAAAAGGAAACAGAAGAGAAATATCACCACCTGAGCAAAGTATTCAATTTATTGACCTTATTTTAAGCCAAACCAAATAATTTTTATCATACGTACTGCAGTTAATAGCAGTTATTAAACTCCAAGAGTGGTTTGTGTTTTGAATTAACATATATATGCTTTTTGAGATAAATCTAATTTGAATAATTAAGTCTACCATATCTGGCCTGCCAAGGTGTCAAAGCAGCTTGAGTTTTTGCTTTTTTTAATATTTGCAAAATACCATCTGTTTCAGAACTTTTAAATATCTTTCTATACCAAGGCAGCAACATGAATGGAGGGGTAGTTGGCATTTTAAAATCTTTTTAGATTTAAAGGAAGAAGAAATGCTTGCTAGCCCAATTTCATGGTAATTTGGGAGCAAAAAATGACAGGCAGTTTTTGTGTTCTTTGATTGATATGTTCCATATCAATGTGATTATATATCCAGTTGGTTTCAGCAGTTGGAAGAGTAAAAATGGTGCTCCATGGAAATACTCTTTAATTGGCTCAATCACATTCAAATCAGAACTCCTCCATCCATCGGCTACAGTATGCATTCTCTTTGTAGATACCTATACCTATAAATCTTCTTTCATTTAGGGTGACTACTCCAATGTGTGTTATATTTAGCAGATCATAGGCTATCTTCTGCACCAAATATTACTTAAAATAGCCAAGGTCAGAGTTTTCATTTTCCTTTCTCTCACTTATTGTACAAGTACAATTGATTGGATTATTTCATTATGATGGTGTCACAAAGTAACAGAAGCTACAAAAGTGCATCATACCTCTGTAGCTAAATAGATCATCAAATTCAGCATAGGCCACTGACCCTTTGATTTCTTAAAAAACTTGACTAGAAACATTAAAACAAGTGATTTTGTTTCCAAATTATCTATCTAATAAAGAGCAGTGATTTATTGGCATTCTTCTGAAGACCACCATGAATGTCAAAATGCTGTTTTGAGATAATAGGGACATTTGAACAAGTGAAAAATAGCTTGTGCTTAATAGCCATATAGATTCAAAGCCTAACATCTTTTAAGTTCAGCCACAGATTCCAGAACAAAATTTGGGTTTCAGACTTTCAAATCATTTCTTCTATACTTATTTGCAGCAAATCACTGCAGCATACAATATTTTTTATGTTATAAAATAATAGTAGTAGAAATTTGGAAATGCAGTTTTGCTTTCTCCAAAATTCTTCCTTCTTTCTTTCCTTCCTTCCTTCTTTCCTTCCTTCCTTCCTTCCTTCCTTCCTTCCCATCCTCTTTTTTTAGCTCTCCTATCCTGCTACATCTATATGCTTCCTTTTCCCCTGGTTTATTTTTATTATTTTTCTCAATGACAGTCAGGGACATTGTCAACTTTCAAGGTATCACAATCCACTGCTTTTAATGTCCAGAATTAGTGGACTGTAGTTTGAAGTTCTGAAACTCTCAGAACAATCAAAGGTTTCATTTGTTTTCCTTATTAAATATAATTGAAATATGCCAATTTTGTAAGGATATCATAGGAAGAGTGCTATTTATTTATTTGGTTGGTTGATTGAAATGAAACTTTAATCTTCTGATTTCTTTCTGCCAGCCATGAGACCCTGAGGCTCATTTTGAGTCATTCATGTATCACATAGATGAACAACCTGCAGCTCTGGGTCCTATGCACAGCCCTTGAAGCCACCTTTTATGGGTCTTACAGTCTTCTTTCCATGTGATTGTTGGATTTTTTTCTTGATATTTTTGGTTTATATTTCAAACCTGAAATATAAACTAGGAAACTATCCATGTCCGCAACTCTTATAGAACCATAATATACTTCGCAGTCTTCAGACCCAAAGCCTAACCCAACCCCAACCCAAATCTCTAACCCTTTAGCCTTATTTATAAGAAGATTACCTACATTTCTTGCTATAATAGCCTCACTGTCATTTAATATTTTTAATGCTCGTTTTGAAATCATAAACATAAGACACAGTTTTGGTTGGGCAAACAGATATATATGTGTCAGGAACATATTGCTAGAGTAACTTATAGACAGATGTCTGAAGCATTTTTTTTTCATCTTTAAAACAAGAAACCTGAAGAACTTAAATGGCAAGTCAAAGGGAAGCAAAAGAAAAAAAGCTTTATAAACACTTATAGACACTTGCACTATATCAGAATATTTACTGTGGATAGCAGAGAAAGCAAATACATAGATCATAGGACAAATCAGTTCAAGAGTTGTCACTTGGCACATGAACAGTCAGATTGAAATTTTCATCTTTTGGATACATTAGGCAATGAAATAGCTCCCTTGCGAAATTTAAAATTCAGGGAAAGATGGAAGGAAAGGGAGGAAGAGGATGACCAGCAGCAAGGTGGATAGACCTAGTTAAAGTGATGATTTGTGCACCGTTGAAATATTTGAAAGGTCAGATCTTGAATTTGTTTAATCAGTAGGGCTACTAAAAGTTGACATTAACCTGATGACATATAATCAGATCAGAACAAACTAGTCAATGTGATTCTATTTATATTTTTCTGGCTTGATATTAGCTGTCCTCGATGCCACTTTTTTTTGTTTTTAGTTTTTGGACACACATTTCGCTGCACAACATTTGAGGTACCCAGGGACTTAAAAAAAAAGAGGTATAGGGATTTTATATACCCTATGCCTTATATCACTAGAGTTTCTTATTTTAATAGTGCTAACTATTGTACTGCTACTGGAAAAAAAATGTACAAACTTGAGGTTGCCAGTTGAAAACCCTGTAGAAATTTAGGAAACTATTTTTCTTCCCAGGTGTGATCTCCCTCTTCACTGTACTCTTTCTTCTTTTCTTTTCAGTAAGTACCTGTGCACTATTTCACTGTTTTTCCAGCCATTCAGAGTAGAAGGGATTCAATCCTAGTTTCCAAATATTCCATATAGAAATTGTGGAAGGAACACCAGCTGACTTTTTTTAAAGAGAAAAAAATGGTTATTGCAAAGAAAGAAAAAAAAAGTGCTTGTGTGTGCAGCTGTCTATATAATATAATATCCATAAATTTCTAATGGATTTCAACCTTGGGGCATCCTGAACTTCAGAATTATTATAACTACTAGGTCACTAAGAAGGATCTTCACACAAGCAGCAACAGATCTTTTCTTGAAAAAAGCTAGAAAGTAAGGAGAGCATACATTCCTGACTTTGCATAATATCCAATCATTGGGGGGAACATACAGCAATGCTTGAACTGGCATAAGTTGGAAAACAGTAGTTTCAACTCAGAGCAGGAAAAATGAGTTGAGGTTTCATCTATGTTTGGTGAAGAGAATCAGAAGATAATGTCTTTTACTACCTTCTGGTAATGGTTGATAGCTTGTTCTCAGGAAGTAGCAATCTGTCAGCACGGGTATGTCCTTAGATAGATTTATATTCAATGTAATTCAATGGAAAGTTATTCATTTTGAAACTATGTTGAAACTCATTCTATTATAGAACTGTGCTTGTTCACTGACTGGGACAGAAACTTATTTTGGGAAGGAAAATATCATGCCAGTACAACCATGTGAAGCTAGGGGAAAGAGAGAGGTTTGAGTGATGGAGATGAAAACAAGGGCATAGCTTGATCTTACTCTCTATTTATTTCTTAGAATTTGTAGCTACAAGGATTGAGATATAAATGGAAGTTTTGACTAGCATAAATGTGGCTAAGTTTAGCAAGAACACAATATGTTTGTATTTTTTCAAAGAAAAAATAGTCTTTCTCATTCTCTCTTTCTCTCTCTCTCTCAGTCTCACATAAACACACACACACGCACACACACACAAAGAGAGAGAGAGAGAGAGAGAGAGAGAGAGAGAGAGAGAGAGAGAGAGAGAGAAACTTGTGGGTTTCCCCTTTTTCTTTTCTATATTTTTATTTCTTTTTTATATTTTTCTTTTTTTCTACTTGTAGTTATGATTGCTTTATTTATAAGGATTAGGACTGGACTTCAAGCAGCAGCACATAATGGTTCAGGGCTACCCAGACTAATTCAATCTCCTTTCCAGAAGGATATTTAGTAGTAACTGCGACTAGTGGATGAAAGATTTTCTCTTTAAAAATCGCAATATACAGAAGAAAAATGAGCTGATAAAAGGATAAATCTTAGCAATATATTCTTATTCTAATTATTGACCTTTTACTTTTACTTTGTTTAGTGGAAACTTTTTTTAAAAAAAGAATCACATATCGTAAGTGGAGAGGGCTGTCCCATATTCTATCGTTAATACGCCCTCATTTACAGCATCTGTTGTTTCTTTCTTTCACATACCTATGCCAGTTTCACAGACAGATGTTTGATCAGATGGAATGCTTTCATGTGCACAGGTTAGAACAGGTTGTTGGTTAAATGAAAATCATTTTAATATTCTAGTTCTGATCTATGCATTTTCATCTTTAAATGAAAATTAATTCAAAGCAACTCCAGACTGAAAAAAACATACTAAAATGTGTTAACACTGCTATATTTTGACTATGCACAATTACTAAATATTTTTTAAGAGTGCCATTATGGAGCATAAGTTTGGATCCCAGTCTAACCAGACATATATGATAGTAGTCAGCTCTGCTTTATCTAGGAAAAGAGTGAAGTTGAGACAGCCAGTTCTGGCTGCACTCACATATCTATTTAGGAATAAAGTTGAGATAAGGATAGATATCATTATGATCTTAGTCCTTCAAAGGATATTCATCTATATAGCTAATCTAATCTAAAAATTAAATGCGGTTTCCTACTTGTAGCAGAACTTGTCTGTCACAAAAGGCTGACATTCCCAACACTATGAAGGTGAGTAGATACCAAGAATTGGAAAGGACTTTGGAGGTCTTTTAGTCCAACCCCCTGATCAGGCAGGAAACACTATATCATTTCAGACAAATGGTTGTCCAATCTCTTCTTAAAAACTTCCAGTGTTAGAGCAGCCACAACTTCTGGAGGAAAGTCATTCCACTGATTAATTGTTCTAACTGTCAGGAAATTTCTCCTTAGTTCTAGGTTGCTTTTCTCCTTGTTTAGTTTTCATTCATTGCTTCTTGTCCTGCCTTCAGGAGCTTTGGAGAATAGGTTGACTCCATCTACTTTGTGGCAAACCCTGAGATATTGGAACAGTGGACTTTACTTATTCAAGTCTATAGACTTGAAAAATAGAACCATCCCATTCTTATGCCTTCCATATATATTCTGAATGGGGGAAGGCAAAAAAAAAAAAAAAAAAGAAATAATCCTACTTGTTGTTTTTCTTTTGCCCATGTTATTTTCATAATCTTTTACATATGGTATGCAAGAGACGGTAATTGAACACAGCAACAGATCATCTATTCTTTTCACACAAATTCTATACTGGCACACTCTAACTGAACTAGAAGTAGAGAAGGGAATAGTGCAAGACTAGAGATGAAAAAAATGCTGGAATTTGGCTTGAGGTTATGCTTGCTTTGATAGGTAAAGAAATAGCACTTTTCTTTCTTTCTTTTGGATGTTCAAAAACATGTGTTTGCAGAGAAAGTATTTCAGAAAAGCATACCACACATCTTTCATGTCTCATATTATTCAGGAGAGGCAATGTCTCATCCTTCTAACTTGGACCATCAGAGCCATGTTGCAGATGTGAAAGGCAATCATGAATAGGTAGAAAATCAACTCAATGTTCTTCTTTGGCCCTTCTTTTTTGGAGCACCAACTCTCTTTTGTATTACTTCCCACAGGGCTGCACAATACAAGTTTGCCTAGGAGCTAAAACATAAATCTTAGCTCTTCAGTTATATAAAACTCTATAATCAAAAGCTTGGTAGTTTGCAGGGTAGTAAATAGTTCTGGTTTCTTTCTTTCTTTCTTTCTTTCTTTCTTTCTTTCTTTCTTTCTTTCTTTCTTTCTTTCTTCTTTCTTTCTTTCTTTCTTTCTTTCTTTCTTTCTTTCTGTCTTTTTTCTTTTCTTTCTTTCTTTCTTCCTTCCATCCATCTATCCATCCCAAACTAGGAGCTGAAGGAGACAATTGGGAACTATCAAACATGAACATTCTGAAACTGTTGTAGTGTGGGCCTTCTAGTTAGTTCTTGTAACAGTGCTTTCTCTCAATCAAATACCCGTAAACAAACAAAACCAAAATTCCTTCTATTCAGCTGTCCTCTTGCCATCATTCTAAATGTAAATGTCTGTGGAGTTTGTCAGTCATCCAGGCCATAGTTGTCTCAAATGTGCTTTTTTAACTTTCAAAAGGCAACTGGCCTGCTTTTTCTTTGAAGTACTATCCTTCCATTTCCCTCCCCCCCCACCATCACAAGTTATAAAGCTTCTTAGATGAGAAACAAAATATTTTATTATTGTTCCTCAAAGAAAAAGAAACCAGTCCAATTGTCTTTTGAGTAAAAAAAGCATCTTTGATACATTCTGAATATAACTTTTCTCATTTTTCTTGAATATCATAGTGCCATGCTTCATAAAAGAAAGAGGAGGAATCAAGGTTTGGCCAATCTTAAAATTTTGTTTATATTAATAATTCTATTATATATCATTGTATCACATTTTAACATTTTCTTTTCAGTTACTTGAAGTTGTGAGCTATTGTCCCTCAATCCTGTGAGGGATACAAGCTAATATGACATTTTGTATTTTACAATATATAAGTAATAGTAATAGTAGTAAAGTTGGAAGGGACCTTGGAGGTCATCTAGTCCAACCCCCTGCTCGGGCAGGAAACCCTACACCATTTCGGACAAATGGCTGTCCAGTCTCTTCTTAAAAACTTCCAGTGTTGGAGCATTTACTGCTTCTGGAGGCAAGCTGTTCCACTGATTAATTGTTCTCACTGTCAGGAAGTTTCTCCTTAGTTCTAGGTTGCTTCTCTCCTTGATGAGTTTCCACCCGTTGCTTCTTGTCCTGCCTTCAGGTGCTTTGGAAAATAGCTTAATTCCCTCTTCTTTATGGCAGCCCCTGAGATATTGGAATACTGCTATCATGTCCCCCCTTGTCCTTCTCTTCATTAAGGAAAAGAAAAGAAGGATCAAATGCCAAATGCCTCCATACATTAAACAAAAGTTTAGTCTTTATGTGGTACCTGCTCTGTATGAATGAATGAGTCACAAACTAAAAACATTCCTTGAGCAAGACAAACACATGTTTACAAGGTACATTATATTATGTACTTCAAAACTCATGAATAAAACTTAGAGAAGTTTGCTTATTTTTTAAGTATACATATTGACAACAGAACACATTGTCTGGAGCCACAAGAATCTCTTCTCATCAAAATCCCTTTGTTTAGAAGAATTTTATCTCAGGAAAAAATAAGTTTTTGGTGTTTTTTTAAAGGAGAAACAAAATATTTGTTTTCATGAAGAGAAAGTAGGAAAAAAGTGCAACTGAGAGATAATATTTGTATAGATTGTGAGATTTGATTATTAATAAGAGAAAATTTGAAAAACTTAGTACAAAAATCTTGAAGCACATGTTAAGCCTTATTCATAAATTGCTGGGGAAATATGATTCAAAAACCAAACAAGAAAAACATTATATGATTAAATAGATGCAGAATCTAAATATATTAGTAAATATTCAAAGTGGGAATTTCATTGGAAAGAGACTAAGTTTACATCAAATACGATCCTGGTGATGTGTCATGGGCCCTTAAGCCACAAGTATGACTAGGCAAGGCAGCAGTCAACTCTCCCTCTTCAATTAAGTTTTAAAAGCCTACACTGCACCTCCTTCAAAGTTACTAACATGGTTTCTACTATGTGCCCTGGGGAAATCCTTCATTTTTATGAGGCTACCCATTCCAGCTACCCTGTCAAATGAGAAGGTGAGCCACACGATGGAAGGAAGGTTTCTGCCATTAATTTTTTAATGTTTTAAAAGTCTTAAGTATTATAAAGTCATTTTACATTTGGTTAAGCCTTCCCCTCCATAATGCAGCTCACCTTCTTTTTCTAGACTTCACCACTTATCCTCATGTGCTTTCTTAATCGGCATTTGCAAAGCAGGGAACAAGGAAAAATAGATGTCTATGGAGATTCTCAGTCATCCAAGTCATGGTTGTCCCAAAGGTACTTTTTTCAAGAAGCAACTGGACATTTTGTTTCTCATCCAAGAAGCTTCTTCAGCTCTGATTGAATGGTGGGGAATGGAAGGATTTATATTCCTTGCAGAGAGATGGTCATCTGCATTCTTTTAGAGAGTCATTGAGGCCACTTGGAGGTTTATCTGTGTCATCAGGGTCACCTGAGTAGTACAAATGGGTGTGGAATTGTCTTGGAACTGTTGAAAGGATTGTATTGTAGACTGGAAGTAGAAGACATCATATTCCCCCCCCCCTGTTGAGAGAGGGCTGTTCAAACCCATCAGGACAAGATTCAACAGTCCAACAGTATTTAAAAGACAAGGGCCACTCTTCTGAAGACAGCAAAGTTCACATATTGGACAGAGAGGACCGCTGGTTTGAAAGAGGGGTCAAAGAGGCCATGTATGTCAAAACTGAACAACCCTCTCTCAACAGAGGGGGAGGGATATGGCATAATCTACTATATCTCCAGTCTACAACACTGTCAGAGCTGAAGAAGCTTCTTAATGAGAAGTGAAATATCTTCAAAGAAAAACAAGGAAGTGCAGTTGCCTCCTGAAAAAAGCATGTTGGGACAAGGAAAGATAGAAAACATGAAACAGAGTACAAGGTACATGCAGAGATTTTACATTTGTGAGTAAACTGCCTTCTTTCCCACAATGCCATTCTCAAGCACTTATCAATTGATAAAGAAGCAACAGGGTTGGAGAGAGTTTTTACACGGCTTTCATCAATTGCTGGGCATTGTGCACTGCTCTCCTGAATATTCCTTGTTTGGAGTATTCTGGGTGCCCCTCCCAGCTAAGGCAATCTCCCTATTCAGTGATTTTTTTTTTTAGCTTTGCAGGAGGAAGGCTGGATCAAGAGCAAGTAAAGGGCCTGCAGGGAGGTTTTGTTGTGTTGCAATTTATTTCTCTCCTTGCTAATACTCCCAAGCCAGTTTTCCAGGAGCTGAAGAAAGTTTGGTATCCCTGGGAAGCCCACATCTCTCCTCTTCTGCCATTTTGCTATCAACACAAACAGGGCCTCCCAGGCATTCTCCATCTTTGCCCAGGGAGCCAGCTAGTGGCTCCAGCAGGAAAAAAAAAATGATGGAAAAGGACAACTGCAAGCATCAGTGAGGGGACAGGAAACAGTAGGGATATGTGGCATAGTACAGAACACTCAAAAGAACCGAGATGGGGAGGAAGATAGGAGGGCTGGAGTAGTTGAAGCACCCCTGCAATTGTAAATGTGGGCTGTCCCAACTTTTGAACACGTGACTATAGGATCACTGCAATGGCTGTAAATTCAGGGACCACTCATAAGTCCATTTTTACAGCAGTGAATGTCATTGCACAAATGGTTGTAAGTCAAGGACTAAATGTCTATGGAGATTCTCAGCCATCCAGATCATGATTGTCCCAAGGGTATTTTTTTCAATAGGTAATTGGACTGTGTTTTTTTCCCCCGAGGAAGAAGACATTTTGCTTCTCATCTAAGAAGCTTCATCAGTTCACTGGATGAGTGATGAGAAGCAAAACATCTTCTTCCTCAGGGGAAAAAACACATAGTAAATTTGCCTTTTGAAAAAAGCACCTTTGAGACAACTCAAGGATTACTATGTTTTTTTTGTTACCTTGACATTTATCTCATCCAAATGCTTAAGAGAGGAAAGAAGAAAAAAATGTATCGAATCCTGTTTGCAAGAAAGCATTTTCCTGTCTTCAATTCTCATCTCACTTAAAAACTCGACCTAATTGCATTATCTATATATAACATATAATATTAATATAATAATAATAATAATAATAATAATACGCTTGTTCCAAAGAAACAGCTAGCACAAGCATTAAAAGATGCAAATACTGCAATATCAAGTATAAGCACCAATTCACTGCAAGAAACAAACCAACTAATGTACAGCACAACTGCAGTTATAACAGAATACCTGGGATGCAAAATCAACAAAGAAGAAAAACAAACAAACAGTGCACCAGAAAAATGGAAGGTTAGACTAGAAAATAAGATCAGCAAATTAAGATCACATGCAAGCAAGCTAGAACAGATGAAAGAAAAGAAGCTGAAGAACAAGAAGACCAAAGAATATCTAATCAAGAAATACCACTTAGAAACAAGGAAGATCAAGGAAGCACTGGAAATAATAAAGCAACAAATAACAGCTATAGCCAGGAAAATCAGTAGATATGAAGCTCGAATTGCAAACTATAGGCAGAACCTCCAATTCCAATCCAATCAGAAACATTTCTACCAATCCATCAATGGAGAAACTACAAGGAATCAGTCAGTACCTGACAAGGAAGAAACAGTGCAGTTCTGGAAGCAGATATGGGATAACCCAAAGAAATACAACAAGGATTCGGCTTGGTTAAAAGAGGTGGATGCAAATAAAACAGAAGTTGAAATGAAAGAACTAGTAATAACAACAAAAATGGTAGAAAAAAGAGCAAAGAAAATCAAAAATTGGTCAGCACCAGGTGAAGATGAACTGCATGGGTTTTGGTTGAAACATCTAACTGTTATACACCCACTCATTGCCAAGCAGTTCAACAATATACTACAAGGAGGATAAATTGAAAAGTGGCTAACAACTGGGAAAACCTACCTAATAATGAAAAATCCAGCAAAAGGGGCAACACCAGGTAACTACAGGCCAATTACCTGCTTACCAACAACATTCAAATTACTAACTGGTGTGGTAGCTGATGCAGTACAATAGCATCTAGTTGAAAACAATCTCTTTCCACCTGAGCAGAAAGGAAACCGCCCCAATAGCAGAGGAACAAAAGATCAACTCCTAATAGACAAAATGATCTTGGAAAACTGCAAGAGAAGGAAGACCAACCTGAATGTGGCATGGATTGACTACAAAAAGGCATTTGACTCTCTGCCACATGATTGGATAATAAAGTGCCTAGAAATAACAGGAGTCAGTAGAAACATCAGAAAATTTGTGCAAAGATCGATGGCACAATAGAAGACACAGTTGCAGATCAATGGTGAGAGGCTGGGAGAGGTTAATATCAAGAGAGGACTATTTCAAGGAGATTCATTATCACCATTACTATTTGTCATTGCACTGTTTCCTCTGTCAACAATACTGAATAACTCAGGACATGGCTATCAAACATCAAAAAAATCTGCCAGACTATCCCACCTCCTTTACATGGATGATCTGAAGCTGTATGGAAAAACATCATCTGAAATAGAATCGCTGCTCAACACTGTCCGTATATATAGCCAAGATATTGTAATGAAGTTTGGCTTGGACAAATGTGCCACACTTACTATCGAACAAGGAAAAATAGTGAAAACTGAAGGAATCAAGATGCCCCACAAAAATAACATTAAGAGTCTGGATGAGGAAGAGTACTACAAATACTTGGGTATCCTTCAAGCTGACAACATCAAGCACAATGAAGTCAAGAAAAAAGATTAGAGGTGAATACATCAAGAGAATGAAGAAGATCTTAAAGTCCAAACTCAATGGAGGAAATACCATAAAGGCAATCAGCACCTGGGCAATTCCAGTCATTAGGTACACAGCTGGAATAGTGGACTGGACTCAAGCAGAACTAAAAACAATGGATAGGCAGACCAGAAAAATAATGACAATGAATCATGCCCTTCATCCACACAGTGACATTGACAGACTTTATCTACCAAGGCAAATAGGTGGGCGTGGAATGCTACAAGTACATCAGATGGTTGAAGAAAAAAAATGGCTTTGGAAGAATATCTGAAGAACAATTATGAAGATGCACTGAAATTAGTATATCAGGAAGGCTTACTAACTACTGGAGAGACCAAACTGGCCTACAAGAAAGACCAAATGAAGAACAGAATGGAGGCATGGGAAGACAAAGCACTACCTGGCCAATACATGAAAAAAATAGCTTGGAAAGCAGATAATAATAAAACCTGGCAATGGCTAAGAGCAGGAAAATTGAAGAAAGAGACCGAGGGACTAATTCTGGCTGCACAAGACCAAGCCTTAAGGACAAATGCATACAAAGTCAAAATTGAGAAGACAGCAACAGACAGTAAGTGCCGCCTATGCAAAGAAGCTGAAGAAACAGTGGACCACTTGGTAAGCTGTTGCAAGAAGATTGCACAAACTGATTACAAGCAGCGGCATGACAAAGTAGCAACAATAGTGCATTGGAAGATCTGCAAAAAATATCATTTGCCTGTAAGCAAAAACTGGTGGGATCATAAAATAGAGAAAGTCATAGAAAATGATAAAATTAAACTGCTCTGGGACTTCAGAATTCAAACAGACAAGCACCTGCAACATAACACCCCAGACTTAACAATTGTCGATAAGAAAGACAAAAAAGTCTGGATAGTGGACGTGGCAGTGCCTGGAGATAGCAGAATAGAAGAGAAAGAACTGGAGAAGATAACAAAATACAAAGACCTACAAATAGAAATAGAAAGACTGTGGCAAAAGCAAGCAAGGGTAGTACCAATAGTAATAGCCTCCTTGGGTGCAATCCCAAAACAACTGGAGCACCACTTGAACACCATTGGCATTGACAAATTCGCTATTAGTCAATTGCAAAAGGCGGCCTTACTAGGAACTGCTTCCATCCTGCGACAATATCTGTAATACCATCAAACATCCACATCTGCCTATCCCAGGTCCTGGGTAAGGACTCGATAGGTAGACAAAATGCCAAACCCAGTCTGAACATCTGGCTGACTATGCGATGATCAATAATAATAATAATAATAATAATAATAATAATAATAACAACAACAACAACAACAACAACAACAACAACAACAACATCTGGCTGACTGTGCAATGATCGATAATAATATAAAAAAAGTTGGAAGGGACCTTGGAGGTCATCTAGTCCAACCCCCTGCTCAGGCAGGAAACCCTATACCATTTCAGACAAATGGCTGTCCAGTCTCTTCTTAAAAACTTCCAGGGTTGGAGCATTCACCACTTCTG
This sequence comes from Crotalus tigris, assembly GCF_016545835.1. NCBI lineage: Eukaryota > Metazoa > Chordata > Lepidosauria > Squamata > Viperidae > Crotalus > Crotalus tigris. The sequence continues at coordinate 368,640 of NW_024097602.1, forward strand.
GAGGCAGGTTGTTCCACTGGTTAATTGTTCTAACTGTCAGGAAATTTCTCCTTAGTTCTAGGTTGCTTCTCTCCTTGATTAGTTTCCATCTGTTGCTTCTTTTCCTGCCTTGATCTTTGTTGCTCTTCTCTGTACTCTTTCTAGAGTGTCAACATCTTTTTTACAGCGTGGTGACCAAAACTGGATGCAATATTCCAAGTGTGGCGTTACCAAGGCATTGTAAAGTGGTATTAATACTTAATGTGATCTTGATTCTATCCCTCTGTTAACACTGTGTTGGCTTTTTTGGCAGCTGCAGCACACTGCTGGCTCATATCTAAGCGATTGTCCACTAGGACTCCAAGATCCCTCTCACAGTTGCTACTATTGAGCAAGTTTCCGCCCTATACTATACCTGTACATTAGGTTTTTCTTGCCCAAATGTAGAACTTTATTTTTTTCACCGTTGAATTTTATTTTGTTAGATAGCGCCCAGTGTTCCAGTTTGTTCAGATCCTCCTATATCTTAAGCCTATCTTCTGGAGCCTAAATTCCTGCCAGCTTGGTGTCATCTGCAAATTTGATGAGTTCCCTGTCTATCCTCTTGTCTAAATCGTTGATGAAGATGTTGAAGAGCACTGGGCCTAGAACAGAGCCCTGGGGCACCTCACTACATACTTCCCTCCATGTAGATGTGGTTCCATTGAGGACCACATGCTAAGTACGGCTGGTCAGCCAGCTACGAATCCATCTGGTGGTGATGTTGTCTAACCCACATTTTTCTATCTTATCAAGTAGTAGGTTGTGATCTACTTTATCAAATGCCTTACTGAAGTCCAAGTAAATTATATTCACAGCATTCCTCTGGCCCACTATAAAAATTATATTATTTTATATTGGATACATTAATTTAATCCACATGTGTTTTTGTATTCAATTTGTCCATTGTGTATCAATATATACTTGGTTTCATGGTCCCTTGGCAGATGACCAATCATTTTTCTTAATTCAGATATGAGACCAGTTGCAGTTTCCTGCAAGTTTCAGGAACAATTCAAAGATATCTATATGTTAATGTATCTATCAAAGATTATTTTTAATGCCCAACTTCAACATGCTTTTGACTATGTGCCCAAACGAGACATAGTCATAATATCTGGTGATTTTTCTACTCATGTGACAGCAAGTAGGAAGCTTAGGAAAAAGATCTCGTACAATTTGTATTAGGCAAAGAAAACCAAAATGGGCTCAAACTTTTAACATTTACACCTTATTAGCAGGAAACAGCTTCTTACCTTACTCCTGAAAGCATTAGTTCATGTGGCATGTACCATGGCAAAGATACATCAATCCTGGACTACATTCTAGTCAACACTTGGTTCTGATCATCCATCAAAAATGTAGTATGATGTGAGATACTGATTGTGGCTCTGATAATTACTCAGTCTGTGCAAAAAAATTAGCTTAATCTCCAATAAATAAAATGACAGTTCTATTGACGAAGCAGAATTGGTTAAATCTGGCTGAACCTGATATAAACTAGAATTCCAAATAGGACTAGAAAGCTAGCATGCTATCCTGACACTGCTTGATGATATAGACATGGGAGAAAAACAAATCTCAGAAGCTCTCTATGAATGTTCCAAAAGTGTGTGCCCAACCATATAAGTATCAGTCTCAGATGAGTGCTTAGACATGGTAGACCAATACAAATAAGCTGAGCTTGTAGACAGTGCAGAATGACAATGCAAGAAGTTCATTTGGGGTTTGGGATAGACTGCACAAAAACATGAGTACTATATGCACTTTACACGTGCAGATATCTAAGTGGAACAATGAAACAACAAATAATAGCATATATAGCTGCTCCTTTTTTAGTAGCTATCTTGCTAGCAACTCTTTAGAAATACTGTATGATGGTAGTTTAAAAAAACATATTTTATAACTAATGCAGGGACATATGATCAAATTTTGTCTACCCGAGAACAACACACATTGGCATAGCTGTACAAGATAACTTTATCTAAGTGAAATGGTAACAACCAATGATCTTCACAATCCCCCCCCCCCTCTCAATAACAATTTCACTTAATGACTATTTTGCTTCTGATTTAAGAAATAGATTATGGTCATTAAACTTAGAAATGGGACTATTGCATAGTCTTCATATACTATTTACATACTGTTTGGAATTGGGGGGATAACCACTAAATATTACAAAAGGCAGTATGGCTAGGGACTGAAAGAAAAGTCAGTGCAATAATAGAAGCATTTAATTTTTTAATTATATCACTATGTAATCCCGGGGTCATGTTTTCTTTCTCCTACAATTCTAATATTTAATATAGAAAAAAATATTTGTCATGATGAGCATTGAAGCATTCAAGTGTCAACTTAAGTGACATTGCCCAGATTATTATCTGTGAGAGACAGAAAGGGTTGCCAGTAATCTACCACATGTTGATATATTCTGGTTAACATGAATTTAAACATAATTCATAAAGAAGTATGGTTGTGATTGTGCACATAAATGTGTACAACACCAGACATGGTAGGACCAAAGAAATCTGTAATATTAATGAGATTACACATAACTGAATTTTGCTTTGTTATCAGTGTTAGCAAATTACATCAATGACCATGACAATAACGATGATGATGATGATGTTGATTAAGAAAATAACTATTTCAACAGAACAGAACAGAATAGAATAGAATTCTTTATTGGCCAAGTGTGATTAGACACACAAGGAATTTGTCTCAATGCTAGCTATATTCAAATGATGCTGATGAGCAGAGCTATCATGAAGGTCTAGATAAATTCTTAATTTGCAGAAACATTGTGCCATTAAATGTATAATTTGTCAAGGCCATCATTTTTACAGATATAACTTATGGCTGTGAAAAATGAACAATAAGAGAAGTAGAATTAAGGAGAAAAAAATAGTTCCTTTGATTGCTGCTCAAAATATTTGGACCACAAAAAGAACAAGTCCTTCAATATGGCTTGAAATAAAATCAGACTGCTCACAATATTTATGATATTTAATGTGAAGGTGAGAGTCACTCAATAATACCTTAATGGATAGAAAAAGAAAGGTTACTGAAAGAAAGGAATGAACATGCAGTAATTTGATGCCATCACTGATAAGACACGCATGGATATACAGTATAAGATCTCAAAGAAGCAGTTCTGGTGATATGATGTCCATTGAGACACAGAGAATCAAAACAATAAATAAAGAGAAAATAATAAATAAAGCAACAAAAAGAGAGAGAGAAGAAGTCTTACAATCCACCTAGAAACCTTTCATTTAAATCACAAACCGATATTATGTTTCATAATATTATGTCTCAGGTAGGTACTTTAAAAAAATCAACGCTGATGTGATTGTTAAAAAAATATTGTGATCTATTTTACAATGACATAAAACAATACTTTGAACTTTGCTTTTTCCGATTCTTCTGAAATTTAAAATAAAATGACTATTGGGATGCCCAAGAAACTAATTTTAGCATATATGTTTATGTGTAAGAATTTTAGGAATTGCTTTAAAGTAACATATTATTGGAATCTCTAGATCCAGTGGAATGTTTTTACTCTTGGGGTGATTTTCATTCTCTTTATACTTTTCCATGCGTCTCCAAAATCTGTTTGAGAGATTTAGAAGAACTACACAAGTGAGGGAAGGGTTCAGAGAAATGAGGGATCTTGTTTCCCCTTCTCAGTGATCAAGTTGTTCTTGAACTTCAGACAATGAAAGAGCTTGCAGGTTGAGCAAATATAACTGATTGAAATGATTTATCTCTTCTAAAAATATTCTAAGCACAGTTGCCTCCTTAACATACCTACCAGGCAAGCACCATTTCTACAAGGGCATCATGTGAAAGAATAACCTTGGAAATAGGGAAATAATGAGTGCCTGCTAAGAGGGAACTTTGAGAAAAGTCCTGAAATTCTGGGAAAGAAACCCTTTCTTGGTTTTCTTTGATATAATATGGGACAGAAAACAATTTCAAAGAGCCATGGTGGCATAGTGGTTAGACTGCAGTATTGCAGGCTAATTCACTGCTCACTGCCAGAAGTTCAAACCTGAGTGGCTTAAAGTTGACTCAGCCTTCCTTCCTTCCTTCCTTCCTTCCTTCCTTCCTTCCTTCCTTCCTTCCTTCCTTCCTTCCTTCCTTCCTTCTGAGATCAGTAAAATGTGAACCCAGATAGTTGGGGGCAATATGCTGACTCTGTAACCCATTTAAAGAGGGATGTAAAGCACTGGAGCAGTATTTAAGTCTAAGTGCTATTGCTATTATTTGTTTGTTTGTTTATTGCCATTGACTTTCTGATTCAGTTTCTTTCCTCTTGGTGATTGCATGGAGAAGTCCCTGCAGTATTCTTGGCAAGGTTTCTCAGAAGTGGTTTGCCATTGCCTCCTTATTAGGGTTGAGAGAAATGCCAAAAACAATGCTGGAACTCACAGCTTCCTGGGTTTAAACCTGGTGCCTTAAGCACTACACCAAACTGACTCGCCATTCTATTTTGCTAGAAAAATAATCTTTCCCAGAATCCTGTCATGCCTGTTTCATGGTCTTATCTATCTCGAAGGACTAACACTTCAAGACAAATTAAATAAAAATCAAGATCTGTCAAACATAATTAACTAATTTATCTTCTTACTCAGATTTTTATGTCTCCATTCCAGGGGAAAAGATTACTGACCAGATAAATAAATATTTTACTTATTTTTTTTATCATCTGACTCTAAAATTTCCAAAATCTTTGTGTGTGTGTGTGTGTGTGTGTGTGTGTGTGTGTGTGCGAGAGAGAGAGAGAGAGAGAGAGAGAGAGAGAGAGAGAGAGAGAGAGAGAGAGAGAGAGAGAGAGAGAGAGAACTATAATGTATCATTCAAAATCTGTTCTGTGCTGTGTCACAGTATCTGTAGTAATTTCACTTAGAAACAGCTGGTGATTATGCATTCCCACTGAATTACAGCTTTTATGCAAAAACTAGATGAAATTGAGCATTTCCCCACAAGACTATGTTTTTGCTTTGATTATTTTCTAAATTTAAGACATTGAATAAATCACACAAGCATAACTTGCAGATATCTGCATGCAGAATAATCAGACAATGGCTCTTTGAAGGAGATGGGCAGACCAGAAATGTAAAACAAAAACAAAATAAATAAGCATAAATAAGGGGGCTTCTGGGCTTAGCTATTCCCTGTCTTGCCCTTTCCCCTAAAAGAAAGGGTACTATATACATTACTGCTGTATAATGAACTATTGGAAGAATGGTTAGTACTGTAATATTATAATGACTTATAATAAAATAAATTAAACACAAATTAGAGTAAATTTTGTTCTTTGATACTGTGATGGATTACAGAAAATTAGTTTTATATAAAAATCTTTTTATAAAAAAACTGAGTGTTGACCTTTACTGTATTATACACTATGTTTATGTGTAAACTAGCCATACATTATGTCCAACATCTCTCAGCAAATGTGTGCTTCCACAACACACATTTAAACAACTACAATATTTTTTTGAGTTTCTGGTGACATTTTACTTCACACTTGAGGAACAAATGCATTGGCAAAATACATGTCATCAAAAGTTGTGCAAGATACAATGATATACAGTATATAACATTGTCAATGTTATATGCACATCCTCTAAGTCAGCAGTTCCTTCTTTCAATCAGAGAATACATTTCTTTGTGCAGGAAATTTATATAAAGCATTCCTGGAAACCATGCATAGAAGTGGATTTATCTTCCTTCCTTCCTTCCTTCCTTCCTTCCTTCCTTCCTTCCTTCCTTCCTTCCTTCCTTCCTTCCTTCCTTCCTTTCTTCCTTCCTTCCTTCCAATACTATTACTATTCATATATATATATATTATAAAATTTGGATTGCTAACAAAGAATTAAGGGAGAATGGGATAGCTATTTCGAGTTTCTTAACTCTCTTCAGCAACACTTACCCTTCTGAGATTCCAGCCTGGGCTGTGTGCATGTTAGGCAGCTGTATTAACCTCTAGGCCACAGGTTCCTTCTCACTTTGTCAGCTGTATCAGGGAGGGAAGAGACAGGGGGAGGAGATTTACCTTGAATGTTTCTTGATGCACCCTGTCGGCCCAAATATGGGAGAAAGAAATCTTCTTTCCTTTTTCTTTTTCTTTCTTTTTTTTTTTTTTCATATATACGTGAATTGGATGTCTGATGCATCTGTTTAGATTTCATTAGGAAAGAGCCTGTGTATTCCTAGTGGACCAAGGCGTAACAGCCTTTTAAAAGGGGACATTTGGGAAAAGGAAGAAGCAGCTGCAAAAGAAAGAGATGATGTCTCTCAGTTATTTCATGAGAGCAAGAATGCTGTCCTGGGCCAGTCAAAGGAAAAAGCATATGAGCTTGGCACAGCTTCTGTGCAGCAGCTGGATGGATGCCTAAGGGCAACACTATCCTCTCTATGATCTGATAGAAAACAGATAGTAAAGTCTATTCAGGAACCACCAGCAGGCAGAAGTTTGCAAACTGTGTTTAATTCACTCATGTACTTCTTTATGGAATAAAACCAGCAAAGAGTTACAATATTAGCTCCGACTTTTCATTTCTCCTCTAGCTATATACCATTTTTTTCTGAAGGGTAGCACACATTAGAATCTTAAAATGTTGAAATAAATCTTTCCCCCTCTCTATATAGCAATAAATTCAAACTATCATAGGATAGCTCATAGGATAGGATTACAGGCTTCTGACTATTATCATATAATACATACACTTCATTGTTTTTTTCAATAAGGAACATATAATATTTGTGAAAAATATGGCACAATAATCCAAGCTGATAAATCCAAGAGAGTAGCCACCACCATCACCACCATCAAAACCTAATTTGAATGTTGAGCTGAGAAGTGGATTAATTAAATGCTAAAAATAAAGGTATATACATGTCACTACTAGCACATAATGGGGAATGTGTTCTTCCATGCATAATCCACTGAAAATTAACGAAGTTAAGAAAATACGGAGCCAAAGACATTAAGGCTGGCAAATTGCTTCCTTCCTCCATAATTCTTACTCTGCAGGATCCCCAGGTAGCTGACTATAAAAAGCAGAAAAGGAAAATGATTAGCAATTCATTAATATACTGTGTTTGAACATGGAAAAGAGATGATAACATTTTCAGAATGAATGACCGTGGCAGTAACTGCATCAAAAAATTTTCTTAATCCTTCCAATCAATCTTTCTACAACTTATAGGACACCTGGACTATTTTTTTGTAATTATATTTGTTATTACTATTACTTTTATTATTACCTTTAATGAGTATTCCCTTTAATGAGGGCTCCAGATCTTTTATTGTGAAAAGACCTCTCATTGTATTAAGATGCTGTTAAGAACCCCAGGGTTTTCCTGTTTGTTTAATTGTTTGTTTTTGATAATGCATTCTAACTTACATCAACCAATGAGGCTCAGCTGGAAGAGAAGGGTTGAAATAGAAAGGAAGACTAGACAACAAAAAAATAGGGAAATATCTGAAACTTCCACTTGTTTTGTCTCCTCCAAACTCTTGACAACATGTTTATTATTAATGCTATTTTTTATTATATACAGTATTTCTGATTCACAGTCACGTAATGGTATGTTTTTGATGTTATGTATAGATATAATATTCTCTTCACAGCCAAAATGAAAACACCAAGTATACTTCAGAATTTATCATCATCCTGTTCAAAGGATTAAACAACAAGATTCAGTGATAAGAAAAGGTCCTGCATTTAGGCACAAAAAAAACCAAAAACACAAATGTGTAGGTGTAGAGGAGAGGGCACTTGGCTTAGCAGTAGTATATGTGAGCAGGATCTAGGTGTCCTGGTGGATCACCACTTAAGTGTGAGTCAACAGTGTGCTGCAGCTGTCAAAAAAGCCAACATATTTCTAGGTTGCATCAATAAAGTGCATCAATCATCAGGATCATGGAAAATGATAATACCACTTGCACTGGGAAGACCACATTTGGAATACTGCATCCAGTTCTAGTCATCCAGTTCTAATTAAAAAAAGATGCTGTAGCCTAGAAAGATTGCATAGAAAAGCAAATAAGAGGATAAGGGGTCTGGAGGCTAATTTTAGATAAACAGGGAACTCAGATTATTTATTTATTTGTTTGTTTGTTTGTTTGTTTGTCTGTCTGTCTGTCTTTTATTTACAAAATTTAGGTACTGCCCATCTCACTTTCAAATTGGCCACTTTGTACTTATTTCTAAGTTTCTAAATATATATATATATAGTTTCTAGAATTCTACTTGTGGAAGTTGTTTCCACAACACTGGTCACTTTAGCAATTGTATTTAAAAATCCAGTTGTATGTGAAGAAACAATCTATTTTCAGAAAATGAAATATTATGTGTAATGACATAATATTAGACAATTTTTCTTAGGGTTTCTATTGGGTGTCAAATTTCACAGTGCTGCAGCTGTCAAAAAATCCAACACAGTTCTAGGCTGCATCAACAGAGGGACAGCATCAAGATCACTGGAAGTGATAGTACTGCTTTATACTGTACTGGTAAGACCACATTTGGATATTGCATCCAGTTCTAGTCATCACAATTCAAAAAAGATGCTGAGACCCTAGAAAGAGTGCAGTGTAGAGCAATAAAGACAATAAGGGGTCTGTAAGCTATATCATACACTGGACATCTAAGGGAACTAAATAGCTTTAGCCTATTGAAGAGGAGGATCAGGGGAGACTTGATAACAGTCTTCCAATACTTGAAGTGCTGTCACAGGGAAGAGGGTATCAATTTATTCTCTGGAGAAACTAATCTATTTTTAGGGTTCCTATTGGGTGTCAACTTGCACGATGCTATAAATTGTTG